>NC_141824.1:7057830-7362830 GCF_982586985.1 Callionymus lyra
AAACATTGTTGGGATTTATGTTTGGATTGAAATATCTTTTCTTTTTTTTTTTTAATTTATTTTATTTATTATTATTATTTAAAAAAATATATACAGTATATTTTAGCAACTTTTTTATATTTAATTTTTTAATCATGTTTATTTTCCTTTTTTCTCACTAAAGCATTTTCTTTGTCATTGAATTGTTTTGGATTGAATTATTTTTTTTGTAATTGAAAAGATTTAATTTATTGTTATTATTATTATTATTATTTTTAATTATTTTAGCAACTTTTTTATGTTTAATTTTTTAATCATGTTTTTAATTCTTTTTTCTCATTGAATTTTGGTGATTGAAGCCACTTTGTTTAGATTGAAACTTTTTCTTTAATTGAAATAATTGTATTAATTATTATTATTATTATTATCTATTTTAGCAACTTTTTTACATATTTATTTTTTAATCTTGCTTTTATTTCCTTTTTCTCATTAAAGCATTTTCTTTTGTCATTGAATTTTTTTGGAAATTAATTATTTTTTTTAGATTGAAACTTTTTTTGATTGAAATTATTTTATTTATTATTATTATTATCTATTTTAGCAACTTTTTTACATTTATTATTTAATCTTGTTTTTATTTCCTTTTTGTCATTGAAGCAATTTTTTTGTCATTTTGTGATTGAAGCCACTTTTTTTAGATGCAACTTTTTCTTTAATTGAAATTATTTGTATTTATTATTATTATTATTGTTATTATTATTATTATCTATTTTAGCAACTTTTTTTTTACATTAATTATTAAATCTTGTTTTTATTCCTTTTTTTTCCTTTGTTTTATTTAATTTTTTTTGTAGATTGAAACTTTTTTTTTCAATAGAAATTATTTTTATTATTATTATCTATTTTATTGTTTGTATTGAAACAACTTGTGTTTAGTTTGAAGCAAGTTATTATTAATTGAATAATAAAGAAACAAATCTACGTTAGTATCAAGTAATTTAATAATATAATGACGTCACATGTAGAAAGGAGATGTAGATCTTCATGGAGTCATGTTGGAATCACTTGGTTCCTCCTCAGGTTCTGCAGCACCTCCTCCCCTCCGGTCCTGACCTCCTCTTTAATATAATGATGTCACATGTTAGAAACCAGATGTAGATCTTCATGGAGTCATGTTGGAATCACTTGGTTCCTCCTCAGGTTCTGCAGCACCTCCTCCCCTCCGGTCCTGACCTCCTCTTTAATATAATGATGTCACATGTAGAAAGGAGATGTAGATCTTCATGGAGTCATGTTGGAATCACTTGGTTCCTCCTCAGGTTCTGCAGCACCTCCTCCCCTCCGGTCCTGACCTCCTCTTTAATATAATGATGTCACATGTAGAAAGGAGATGAAGATCTTCATGGAGTCATGTTGGAATCACTTGGTTCCTCCTCAGGTTCTGCAGCACCTCCTCCCCTCCGGTCCTGACCTCCTCTTTAATATAATGATGTCACATGTAGAAAGGAGATGTAGATCTTCATGGAGTCATGTTGGAACCACTTGGTTCCTCCTCAGGTTCTGCAGCACCTCCTCCCCTCCGGTCCTGACCTCCTCTTTAATATAATGACGTCACATGTTAGAAACCAGATGTAGATCTTCATGGAGTCATGTTGGAACCACTTGGTTCCTCCTCAGGTTCTGCAGCACCTCCTCCCCTCCGGTCCTGACCTCCTCTTTAATATAATGATGTCACATGTAGAAAGGATATGTAGATCTTCATGGAGTCATGTTGGAACCACTTGGTTCCTCCTCAGGTTCTGCAGCACCTCCTCTCCTCCGGTCCTGACCTCCTCTTTAATATAATGATGTCACATGTAGAAAGGAGATGTAGATCTTCATGGAGTCATGTTGGAATCACTTGGTTCCTCCTCGGGTTCTGCAGCACCTCCTCCCCTCCGGTCCTGACCTCCTCTTTAATATAATGATGTCACATGTAGAAAGGAGATGTAGATCTTCATGGAGTCATGTTGGAACCACTTGGTTCCTCCTCAGGTTCTGCAGCACCTCCTCCCCTCCGGTCCTGACCTCCTCTTTAATATAATGATGTCACATGTAGAAAGGAGATGTAGATCTTCATGGAGTCATGTTGGAATCACTTGGTTCCTCCTCAGGTTCTGCAGCACCTCCTCCCCTCCGGTCCTGACCTCCTCTTTAATATAATGATGTCACATGTAGAAAGGAGATGTAGATCTTCATGGAGTCATGTTGGAATCACTTGGTTCCTCCTCAGGTTCTGCAGCACCTCCTCCCCTCCGGTCCTGACCTCCTCTTTAATATAATGATGTCACATGTAGAAAGGAGATGAAGATCTTCATGGAGTCATGTTGGAATCACTCCTCCACAGGTTCTGCAGCACCTCCTCCCCTCCGGTCCTGACCTCCTCTTTAATATAATGATGTCACATGTAGAAAGGAGATGAAGATCTTCATGGAGTCATGTTGGAATCACTTGGTTCCTCCACAGGTTCTGCAGCACCTCCTCCCCTCCGGTCCTGACCTCCTCCGGGCCTCACATGACGGTGATGTTCGTGGCCGACGAGGGCGTCGCCGACAGCGGCTTCAACGCCACGTACGAGGCCGTGTCCACGCTGGACCGTGAGTGTGAACCCAAGCTGAGCCTCAAATCACATACTTGCTACTCAGGGATAGTATTTCTAGTGCGTCTCAATTCTTAGTATGTGAATGTAGTGCTTCATACACACTAGATTGTCATTAAAACACACACAAAACTGAGTTTGTAATGGACTTTCTACACTAAACTACTCCATCTTAGTGACGTTGACGTTGTAAATGGAAGTATATAATATATATATATATATATATATATATATATATATATATATATTATATACTTACAAGTGTATTTTCTGTATATAATTACAAGTGTATTTTCAGCAGCAGTTACAAGTGTATTTTCAGCTGCAGTATATATAGTATAGTATATAGTATAGTATACTAGTATATAGTATATATATATATATATACTCACAAGTGTATTTTCAGCAGCAGCAGCAGTTACAAGTGTATTTTAAGCATCAGTATATATATATATATATATATATTTATATACACACACTTACAAGTGTATTTTCAGCAGCAGTATATATATATATATATATTTATATATATATACACACTTACAAGTGTATTTTCAGCAGCAGTATATATATATATATATATATATATATACTTACAAGTGTATTTTCAGCAGCAGTATATATAAAGTATATATACATACTTACAAGTGTATTTTCAGCAGCAGTATATATACAGTATATATATATACTTACAAGTGTATTTTCAGCAGCAGTATATATATACTCAGCACCCTAAGGATCCCAGCTGCTACAGACCTGTGGCCTTGACATCCCACCTTATGAAGGCTCTGGAGCGGCTGGTCCTTAGTTACCTGAGTCCTCTGGTGCGCTCCTCCATGGATCCGTTGCAGTTTGCCTACCAACCTGACATCGGCGTGGAGGACGCCATCATCTTCCTTCTCCACCGAGCACTTTCTCACCTGGAGTCGCCTGGAAGCACTGTGAGGATCCTTTTCCTGGATCTAAGCAGTGCTTTCAACACCATTAGGTCTGACATCCTGAGGGACAAGCTGGAGCTGTCTGGAGCGGACACTCACCTCACGGACTGGATTGTGGACTACCTCACCAACCGTCCACAGTTCGCGAGGACCCGGGATGGTGTTTCAAAGACTGTACTGTGCAGTGTAGGGGTCCCCCAGGGAACAGTGTTAGCACCGTTCCTCTTTTCACTGTACACTGCAGACTTCCAACACCTGTCTCCCACCAGTCACCTGCAGAAGTTCTCGGACGACTCCGCCATCGTCGGCCTCATTAGGGTCGGGGATGACGGGCCGTACCGGGGACTTGTCCAGGACTTTGTTGACTGGTGCCTGGAAAACCACCTTCAGATCAACTCCAGCAAAACTAAGGAGTTGATTGTGGATTTCCGGCGGTGTCCCTCCATCTCCCCCTCACCACTGAACATCCAGGGACATTGGAGATTGTCACGACTTACAAGTTCCTGGGTGTTCACCTCAACAACCGCCTGGACTGGGTGGATAACACTGCTGCTCTTTATAAAAAAGGGCGGAGTAAACTCTACCTGCTCCGGAGGTTGAGGTCGTTTGGTGTCCGGGGGCCACTCCTGAAGTCATTCTATGACTCAGTAGTGGCCTCTGCCATCTTCAACGGTGTGGTCTGCTGGGGGAGCAGCATGACAGCAAAGGATAGGGCTAAACTGGACAGCCTTATTAGGAAGGCCGGTTACGTCCTAGGGCGCCCCCTGGATCCTGTGGAGGAAGTGTCTGGGAGGAGGATACGGAGCAAGCTAGGCTCCATGAGGAGGAACTTGTCTCACCCTCTCCAGCACACACTGAGGGCATTGAGGAGCTCCATCAGTGATAGGATGCTCCATCCCAGGTGTGTGAGGGAGAGGTACCACAGGTCCTTCCTCCTGCTGCCATCAGACTCCACAATAGCAACACACCAAGATAACTATTTAACTGCACCTCTTGTTATTTATGTAAATATGATTGTGTATATATTATATAGCGCAGATTTATTTCTTATTCTATTTAGATTTTCTTTTTTATTTCTGGGTGTTTTTATTTCTCTTGCTGTTGTTAAACCGAATTTCCCCTCGCGGGACAAATAAAGGTTTTCTGATTCTGATTCTGATATATACTTACAGGTGTATTTTCAGCAGCGGTAGGAGGATAAACACCTATTCGCTGCTGATACCGGCGTAAATATTTCGCCAATATTTCGTTTCTCATATTTTTTCTTCTTCCAAACTTGCGTCGATAGTGTTCCTACAGCTGCTGGAAATCATGGTTAAATAGTAGTAGAAGAAGAAGCTGTCGCATCATTTCCTGTTTCCAGTGTTTTGATTTGAGACATCTGTGGAGCAGTAGTTACTAGTTAGTACGTACACTATCCTGATGCACACTAACTTCGAGTGCACTAAGAGAAGGATGTGTTGCAGGCACCTGCGCTCCGGACCAGTTCAGCTGCTCCTCAGGCGAGTGTGTCCACGAGCGCTGGTTGTGCGACGGTTGGAACGACTGCTCTGACGGAGGCGACGAGCGAGGATGTGCAAACAGCAGCTTCCCTTCCTTCAGTGAGTCCTTGACACGTTCAAGGTTTAAAACCACGACAAAAAGACAAATATTAGTAACAAACAAAACTTTTTTTCAATCTCATTTTTGTCCGTCGTTCAGTTTATCAACATTTATTTGATATTTTGCTTTTCAGAGTTTAGAGTTATCTATAAAAGTTATCATTGTTTCACAATATTATTGACATTTTTTTGATTAACGCCACTTTTATTGATGATTGTTTTTTGATTTAAGACATTAATCACATTTGTTTTGCCTTTTATCAATTTTAAAGCAACTTGATTTAAAAAAAAAAATTGATTTATGCAACTTTTATTGATGATTGTTTTTACTAAACTAAAACTAAACTTTTTACTAAATGAATATTATTTTATTATCATAGCATTTTTACCATTTTACCACTTTTTTTTCATTTAATTTGTTTTTAATCAAAGCAACTTTTTCAGATTTAAAGGTTGAAACTTATATTTTTTTTAAATAATTTAATAATTTAATTATAGAGAATCCAACTCAATGCTGGTGCTTTATTATCCTCAGTCATAGACGTAATGTCTGCTGCCATCTAGAGGCCGGATGTTTTAATTGTAACACAAATAGGAACAAACACCGTGAATATTTTGATTTTACATTTAAAAACATATATTATTTTACATCTTCTTTATTGAAATATAAATTATAAAAGAACTATGATAGAATATATATATATATATATATGTATATATATATATATATATATATATATATATATATACTGTATATATATACTGTATATATATATATATACACTATATACTGTTTACATGAATAAAAATGTAAATATATATATATTCTTGTGTATGTTCTGTTGCGTGGGTTTACTCCGGACACTCTGGTTTCCTCCCACAGTCCACAAACATACAGAGGTTGATTGAGAACTTTGGGAAAATTTTGGGTAGGTATGAGTGTGTGTGTGAATGGTTGTCTGTCTTTGTGTGTCCTGCGACAGACTGGCGTCCTGTCCAGGGTGTCCCCTGCCTCTCACCCTATGATACTGGGATAGACTCCAGTCTCCCCGCGACCCCCACAAGGGATAAAGCGGTAGAGAGTGAATGAATGAATGCTGTGTTACATAGTAACTGTGACAGGTTCAAGTGAGTGGTTGTCACCTCGTGTCGTCACTCCCATCCTTGTGTGCGAAGCGTCGTCCTGCGAGCCGGTGGAGGTGGACATGTGTCGCGGCCTCAGCTACAACCTCACCTCCTTCCCTAACATCTGGTTGTCCATCTCGGACCAGAGAGAAGCCGCTCTGCTCCTCAGGCAGTACCGGGTGAGTCCTCTCCTTCCCCCCGCGACACCACGACCTCTCCTGACCTCAGTCTTCCCTCAGGTCCTCATGGAGATGTCTTGCTTCGAGCCCCTGCGGAGGCTGGTGTGCGGCATGTTCCTTCCCCAGTGCAGCCACCAGGGCGGCGTCCTGCAGCCGTGCCGCTCCGTGTGCTCGTGGGCGGAGCAGCAGTGCAGCCTCTCGCTGGACCTGCTGACCTTCAGCTGGCCCTTCAACTGCCACCTCCTGCCGGACTCGCGAGACCCCATGGAGTGTTCGCGGCCCTGAGGGTTTCTGGGAGAACCGTGTGACGCGTCACCACCACCAGGAGGCGACGTTCATGTGAAACGAGTTTAAAAAAATCCATGTTTAAAACACAACGTTATATGAAAGTTTATCAGTGTCATCGGAATATTAGTGGTTGAACATTTTTTAATGTTTGAAACTAAATGTTTTTCAAGCATTGAATTATTTTATTCGTTTTAAATCATTTAATTCAATAATTTGTATGTTGAAAGGTTACAATTACTTTTAAATAAATATTTAAAAATTCGAATTATTTCAAGTGAAATTATTCTAAATTCAATATATTTTTCACACCCTTTTGAAAATAATATTTAAAATAAATATTTTAAAAATGTAACGTATTCTAGTAGCACTATTACACAAACTAGTTTTTTCATATAGAATTAAGAAACTACTTTTTTTTAAATATTGGAATATTAAAACTGAGTAGATATTA
The DNA here is from genome assembly GCF_982586985.1 of Callionymus lyra. NCBI lineage: Eukaryota > Metazoa > Chordata > Actinopteri > Syngnathiformes > Callionymidae > Callionymus > Callionymus lyra. The sequence goes on from NC_141824.1 coordinate 7,065,030, forward strand.
AAAATATAAATATATATTTGAATATCAGACTATTAGATTTACTGTATATATATTCAATAAAAACTAATTCAACGTTTTAATATACAAATTATTGTATTAAAATATATATATTTTTAAGTAGCTACTACATCAAGATATTTGTTTTGAATTTAAAAGGCTATGAATTAAAAATATCTGAATTTAGAAACTTTATTTGGGGAAATATTGGAGTCAAAATATGTGTTTCACATGATTTGCTAAAAAGTTTGATCCAGTTTTTCGGTGCTCTGTTGGTTTTGTCTGGTGACTCTATTATACCAACATTTATATTAAGAATTTAAAAGACTACGAATTGTTGACATTTATTTTCCAATATTTGAAACTGTATGTATATATTTTTTTAAATATTCAAATAATTCATTTCAATTAAAAAAACAAACAATGATTGAATTCAAATATGAAATCCTTGAAAAACATAAATAAAAACTAAATAAACATGTAATTTTCTGATGACACTGATAAACGTACATATTTATGAAGTAACTCACCTTTAAATAAAGAGGTATTCTTGAAATAAATGCATGTTTTTGTTTCTTTTCCCGCCTACTTTACAGACTAGTGTGTATTTAACGACATTTAATGTGCTTTTAATATCATTTGTCATTTCATGTTATTTTAACAAAAGTTTTCGTTGTTTGCAAAAAGAGGTGAATCAGGTTCAAAACACATCTTTTTCCTCTTAAGATATGAACGAAAAAATGATCACGTCGCAAATTAGGAACAAAAATAATATAAATATTCAAACAATTCTTCATTCAAAACTCAATGTTCATCTAAAACAAATGTTGGCATTTGTTTAAATAAGTCAAAAAATGACAACTTTTCTTTACAAAAAACTTTGTAAATGTTGTAAATTGAAGCAGAAACAAGAAAAGTCAATTAAATAGTGTTTAATTGTATACAATCGTCAAATAAATAGCGATGGTTATCGACCTGAGGAAGTGATTTTATGAATTCAAAACGATCAACTGCTTGTTTTAAAAGGTTCACATGATACAGGGAATAATAAATGATATCCATGGATTCTACGAGGGCGTGATGAGCTTCAAGGTCTGGCTCAGAGCCACGGCTGTGAGACCCCAGACTTTGTGCTTCCCGTTGTGAAACACCGGGAGTGTGTGACTGTACTTGTCGCCGCGCCGGAAGTTTGTGTAACCGCGGTTCTGAGGGTCGCACAAGTGAGACAACGACAGAGTGAAGATCTCGTCGACCTGCAGCACAAGAGACAAGTTAGTCTTAGTTAGTTAGTGTGTTTATTCAACTGTGTTATTGTTTTTATTCAGTTATGTTACTGTGTGTTTTAGTCAATTAAGTTACTGTGTGTTTTTATTCAATTAAGTTACTGTGTGTTTTTATTCAATTAAGTTACTGTGTGTTTTTATTCAATTAAGTTACTGTGTGTTTTTATTCAATTATGTTACTGTGTGTTTTATTCAATTAAGTAACTGTGTGTTTTTATTCAATTAAGTTACTGTGTGTTTTTATTCAATTATGTTACTGTGTGTTTTATTCAATTATGTTACTGTGTGTTTTTATTCAATTATGTTACTGTGTGTTTTATTCAATTATGTTACTGTGTGTTTTATTCAATTAAGTTACTGTGTGTTTTTATTCAATTAAGTTACTGTGTTTTTATTCAATTAAGTTACTGTGTGTTTTTATTCAATTAAGTTACTGTGTGTTTTTATTCAATTAAGTTACTGTGTTTTTATTCAATTAAGTAACTGTGTGTTTTTATTCAATTAAGTTACTTTGTGTTTTTATTTTGTGTTTTTATTCAATTAAGTTACTGTGTTTTTATTCAATTAAGTAACTGTGTTTTTATTCAATTAAGTTACTGTGTGTTTTTATTCAATTAAGTTACTGTGTGTTTTTATTCAATTCAGTTACTGTGTGTTTAATTCAATTAAGTTACTGTGTGTTTCATTCAATTAAGTTACTGTGTGTTTTAGTCAATTAAGCTACTGTGTGTTTTTATTCAATTAAGTTACTGTGTGTTTTTATTCAATTAAGTTACTGTGTGTTTTTATTCAATTATGTTACTGTGTGTTTTATTCAATTAAGTTACTGTGTGTTTTTATTCAATTAAGTTACTGTGTGTTTTTATTCAATTAAGTTACTGTGTGTTTTTATTCAATTAAGTTACTGTGTGTTTTATTCAATTAAGTTACTGTGTGTTTTATTCAATTAAGTTACTGTGTGTTTTTATTCAATTAAGTTACTGTGTTTTTATTCAATTAAGTAACTGTGTGTTTTTATTCAATTAAGTTACTGTGTGTTTTTATTCAATTAAGTAACTGTGTGTTTTTATTCAATTAAGTTACCGTGTTTTTATTCAATTAAGTTACTGTGTGTTTCATTCAATTAAGTTACTTTGTATTTTTATTCAATTAAGTTACTGTGTGTTTTATTCAATTAAGTTACTGTGTGTTTTATTCAATTAAGTTACTGTGTGTTTTATTCAATTAAGTTACTGTGTGTTTTATTCAATTACGTTACTTTGTGTTTTATTCAATTAAGTTACTTTGTGTTTTTATTCAATTAAGTTACTGTGTGTTTTATTCAATTAAGTTACTTTGTATTTTTATTCAATTAAGTTACTGTGTGTTTTATTCAATTAAGTGACTGTGTGTTTTATTCAATTAAGTTACTGTGTTTTTCATTCAATTAAGTTACTGTGTGTTTTATTCAATTAAGTTACTTTGTGTTTTTATTCAATTAAGTAACTGTGTGTTTTTATTCAATTAAGTTACTGTGTTTTTATTCAATTAAGTTACTGTGTGTTTTTATTCAATTAAGTAACTGTGTGTTTTTATTCAATTAAGTAACTGTGTTTTTATTCAATTAAGTTACTGTGTTTTTATTCAATTAAGTTACTGTGTGTTTTTATTCAATTAAGTAACTGTGTGTTTTTATTCAATTAAGTTACCGTGTTTTTATTCAATTAAGTTACTGTGTGTTTCATTCAATTAAGTTACTTTGTATTTTTATTCAATTAAGTTACTGTGTGTTTTATTCAATTAAGTTACTGTGTGTTTTATTCAATTAAGTTACTGTGTGTTTTATTCAATTAAGTTACTGTGTGTTTTAGTTGCAGCTCAATCACCTCTCCAGGGTTTGGCCTCAAGCGCAGCTTCTCGATGGCACCAATATACGCCACAACAGGAGCCACTTGAGTTCCAGCCTGAGCACAGAAGATGAAAAATAACCTGTTTGAGTGACTTAGTGATTTAGAAAGATGAAATCTCGCTTTGTGTGACGTCAGGTCCACAAAAATTGTGCGTCACTTAATGGATGGAAAACTATGATTCGTGAAAAATGTGATGTTTCGATTTGAAAACAATTAAATGGTTGTTTTACAGATGCACGTTGATTCTATTAACACTTTAATGTCAAATTATTTTATTTTTTTTTACAATTTGCAATGTATCAAAAAGCTTTGAAAGTGAACTTTACTATTATTGCATTTATTTTACTGACCACTAGACACAACTAATGGATAACAGATGGATTCACACTGTCTTGTGAACATATTAGCGTTAATAAATGTAAGTTAATACTTTAGAACTAGTCTGTGTCGTCGGACAATTGACTGGTTAATAAAACATTTCAAAGTTTGAATTTTGTTTTTGAAATATTGTTGTTAATTAAGCCTTGAATTGTTTTTTTATTCAATAACTACTTTATTTTGAAAGGTTGAATTTATTTATTTTCATTAATTTAATTAAAAAAAAAAAAAGAAGTATATATTCCCCAAATGAATGATTTTTTTTACAGTTTGATACTTTTTTTTTAATGTTTTTTTTAATTGTTTCTTTTTCCAATTAAAATAAATGTTGTAAGTTCAACATTGTTTAATTTCTTAATGCATTTTTAATTCAAAATAAATAAGTTAGTATGATAGCGTAACTCGACCATCTCAAGAAAGTACTTGATCGTGTTCTTCTTCGTTGTTCATAAACAAAAACCAAAAGAAATAAAAAATAAACGTCTTAATATAGATATTATTGAGTGCAGTTATTCTTAAAAAATAATTGAATAAAGAAAGTTTAAACATTTTAATGTTTGACTTACTTCTACATAATACTCAATATTAAAGATAATCAATCTTACAGATGGTTCGATGCCATGTCTCACCAGTAGAGGGCGCACATGTTCAAATCCTCCTAATATAATGGGGGTCACTCACCCTGTCAGCGAGAGGCTTCAAGACGCCCCAGACTTGATCCGTGGTGACTGTGATTCCGATCTCTTCTCTGGCTTCTCGTACTGCAGTGGCTACGACGTCTTTATCAGCAGGGTCACACTTTCCTCCAGCAAAACTACAGAGACAGTGGGTGTGAGAAAATATACACTCATTTACCGCCATGTTTTTTTTAAGAATACTAGATTTATTTTCATTGGCTCTCCAATAATATTTTCCTTTATTTTTACCATAGTTATTTTGAGTTCATTTTAGTGTTGCAATTTAACTTATAAAAGCAGCTCGATGGCAGCGGTCATTATGCCTAAAGGAAGAATGAAATCCCCCATGATCCCACCCATTACTGAGGACGAGAGGATACAGTGTCTCCATCAGCTTTTAAAGCTGTTGTTTGGACATATTTTGGTTTGAAAACAAATGAAAGCAGTTATGACTTTGTCAAGAGTCATGTGGTCTGTAAATAAAAAACAAGTACTTGACAATACTACACATATATACTTGTTACTACACTATCACAACACCAGAGACAAGTACTCCACAATACTACACATATATCCTTGTTACTACACTATCACAACACCAGAGTCAAGTACTGGACAATACTACACATATATACTTGTTACTACACTATCACAACACCAGAGTCAAGTACTGGACAATACTACACATATATACTTGTTACTACACTATCACAACACCAGAGTCAAGTACTGGACAATACTACACATATATACTTGTTACTACACTATCACAACACCAGAGTTAAGTACTGGACAATACTACACATATATCCTCGTTACTACACTATCACAACACCAGAGTCAAGTACTGGACAATACTACACATATATACTTGTTACAACACTATCACAACACCAGAGTTAAGTACTGGACAATACTACACATATATCCTCGTTACTACACTATCACAACACCAGAGTCAAGTACTGGACAATACTACACATATATACTTGTTACTACACTATCACAACACCAGAGTTAAGTACTGGACAATACTACACATATATCCTCGTTACTACACTATCACAACACCAGAGTCAAGTACTGGACAATACTACACATATATCCTCGTTACTACACTATCACAACACCAGAGTTAAGTACTGGACAATACTACACATATATACTTGTTACTACACTATCACAACACCAGAGTCAAGTACTCGACAATACTACACATATATACTTGTAACTACACTATCCCAGACCTTTGACCTGGACTTGTTTGTCTTGGACTTGTTTGTCCTGCGAGTGCAACAGTCATAAGATGTCATCGATATTTAGTTTCCCCGTGAAGTCAGTCGGTAAAAGATGCAAAAGTGTTTCATAATATATCGTTTTGTGAGACGAGCGTCTCACTACAGCCCTAAGACACGACACAAAACACAGAGAACGTGAGATGTCTCTTGAATAAAAACCCACCTGACGTCTCCCTTGTGTCTGCCCTTCAGCTGACTGGACCTCAGGGTGAAGAGAAACGCCGGCTCTTCTCCGACGCAGCAGAGCGTGACCAGGATGGAGGCCGGTCTCCCCGGACCCGCCTTGTCGTACAGTCCGAGGTTCGGCTCCAGCGTCCGTCGACACCTGCTCTCGTTCTCCAGGGAGAGGAAGTCGCTCCAGGTGCTGCTCAGGTGAGGCGCCGCCTGGTGGACGCACCTGCTCTGATGAAGGCCCGTCGCGACGTTACAACACGTCCACGGAGTTTTGTCCAAATGGGTTTCTGTGGGTCGAAGAAAGGCTCGGCTGCGATGAGGCGTCACGTTTGAGAGGGAAGTCGTGCTTTTACGAGACGTGGACACGAGCGTGGGCTCGGGAGTCGAGTCGCGATCCCGGGAAACATCTCGTGAAGTAGAAACAGTCTTTGTTCCATTCTTTGGTTGCAACGACGCCCAGCCCGTCCAATGCTGCGCCTCCTTTAAACATCCTGTAGGAGGCAGCAGTGGCCTCGACAGGAACCGATGACACCCAAACATCCTGTCAAAAGAAAGGGACAGTTTGAATTATGGGTAAAATAAAAAATATCACAATACACCCGTGTATCCATATGTTTCATGATGTGACGATATTCAACAGCACTGTTTTTTTTGTTTTTTTCTTTGCTTTAAATCCCTTTGTTTAGGTCAAAGTTCAAGTTAATTGTTATTTAATGGTTAACATTTCAATCGAGTGTTTGTAAAATTAAATAATTCAATTTAAATATTATTATTATTATTCACAATTAACATGCATTATTTTACGTTTGTTTTGCAAATATTCTTCCGGCTGCTAGATGACTTTAATCCTGTAAAATTCCAGTGATGACTGAGGACGAGAGGATACAGTGAGTCCAGCAACTTTTAAAGCTGATGTTTGGACATATTTTGGTTTGAAAACAAATGAAAGCAGTTACGACTTTGTCAAGAATCATGTGGTCTGTAAATACTACAACACCAGAGTCAAGTACTGGACAATACTACAACACCAGATTCTGACACAAATGCAACAAAACAAACAAAAGATTTTTTAATTTTTTTCAAGTACCGGACAATACTACACATATATCCTTGTTACTACACTATCACTATATATCACCAGAGTCAAGTACTATACAATACTACAAATATATACTTGTTACTACACTATCACATCACCAGAGTCAAGTACTATACAATACTACACATATGTACTTGTTACAACACTATCACAACACCAGAGTCAAGTACTGGACAATACTACACATATATACTTGTTACTACACTATCACATCACCAGAGTCAAGTACTATACAATACTACACATATATACTTGTTACTATACTATCACAACACCAGAGTCAAGTACTATACAATACTACACATATATACTTGTTACTACACTAACACATCACCAGAGTCAAGTACTATACAATACTACACATATATACTTGTTACTACACTATCACAACACCAGAGTCAAGTACTGGACAATACTACACATATATCCTTGTTACTACACTATCACATCACCAGAGTCAAGTACTATACAATACTACACATATATACTTGTTACTATACTATCACAACACCAGAGTCAAGTACTGGACAATACTACACATATATCCTTGTTACTACACTATCACAACACCAGAGTCAAGTACTGGACAATACTACACATATATACTTGTTACTACACTATCACAACACCAGAGTCAAGTACTGGACAATACTACACATATATACTTGTTACTACACTATCACAACACCAGAGTCAAGTACTGGACAATACTACACATATATCAATGTTACTACAGTATAACGATATATCGTATCGTTCTCTCTGTATCTTGATACATATCAAAAACACCAGATTCTTGACAAAACAAACCCCTAAATATAAATAATAGAATATAGATTATGAAAGAAGTCTATGCTGTAAAAGTTAACAAAAGACATCTTATTTAAAATATATTCCTGATCAAGCTTGGAAATAAAAAACAAAATGACTTTCATTAAAACTACTACAACAATCTACAGAATACAAACAAAAAATAACAAACTTTTAAGTACGCAAAACAAGTGGATTGTTTTGGTTTATTATTGGAAAAGTAAGTCGGAAGGAACCGCGCTGACCTCCAGACAAAGACCTACTAGTTCAGCAACTGGACCTTTTTATTCTCATTTGTTTATCATACTTTGGTTGTTTAACGCAACATAAGTGACATCTTTTATTATTGTCGGCTGACACGCTAACCCGAGCAATACTTCTCAAAATATAGTGTTAAAATCGAATAACAGACTCTTAAAGGTCTAATTTAAACTCGCATTTGTTGCAAACCCGCTGTCTCCATGTGTTAGGAATCGACAATTTAAAAAAAAAGTGGGGATAAAACTTACATTTCGAAGCCGGGAAACTAGCAGCTAGCTTACCCCACAGCTAGCTTAGCCACCAGCAGCAGCAGCAGGATACTTCCTGAGCTACGTCATCAACCCCCGCCGTCCCAATACCAACAATAAAATCCAGTGTTACAGGTATTTCTAGAATATCCATTTTTATTTGTTTAGGTTTCCGTGGATCAACACCAGCTCTTAAACTAAAAAAACATTTCTCATTCAGAAACTTATCAGGTGACACGTGACGTCACCGGTAGAACTTCTCGAACAGCGACATATTTGTTTGTATAAAAGAAATGAAGTCAAACAATTAGAATAGAAATTAAGGAAAATAGGGTAAAAATATCGGGGAGAAGAAAGAAATGGTAGATGGCAATAGTAATACAGAAGCCAATCGTAAATATAAAGGCAACAACAAGTACCAGAAGAGTAGAAACTATTTTTAATTTTACACAAATTTATAATAATAATAATAATAATCTCTATTTATATAGCACCTTTCTACACACATAATTAAAAAAAAACCACAATATTATTTCCAAAAACGGTATCAATACCTTTTCACGTGGGTTTAGAATAGTGGCAGAGTAAATTGGCAGTGAACAAAAAAAAAATCTATATTGGAAAACGTAGAAAAATGAGCAGCCAAAATGTCAAATAAATATATTACTTTTTATTAACATCCAAAATTATTTTTTTTACAGCCAATATTTTTTTCCTCTGCCAGTTTAAATTGGCTCCTTGCTAAGCACATAGTTTAAGAAGTTAATACATCGTGAACAGTGACTGTTTAGTACACCTGGAATGAGAAATAACTGGTAAATGGTTTGACAGATACTAAAACAAATTTTACAAATTAAGAAACAACAAAACCCAGGAGAGAAAATAAGTATTTTAAGGCAAAACTTTGGAAAAAAATAAATATAAAAGAACAAATAATAAGTGGATGTCAAGAATACAGAGAAGAAGAAAAACATTAATTATAAGGAAGATCAATTTAAATTCAAAAGATAATATAAATTCCAGTGAGAAATGTTACTATCTTGGGCGAACTAAATTAGTTTAGAGAATATAGAAAATGGCTACTTGTGTGTTTAATTTACCATACTTAATTTTTGTAAAAATAACTTTTAAAAATAAAGAAAAGTGTATATTTCGATTCACACTCCATGCCAGTGGGTGGCGGTAATTCATATTTACGTTGTTTTCTTAATAATAAAATAAAAAAAAAGAAAAGGTTGTGTTCCATTTGTGTTTGAACTCTCAACATAGATGGTCAGATCATGAGGAACACATTTTTTTTTAAAGTATATTGAAGTGACTTTTAAAGCAAATCATATTTTCTTCTGCAAAACAATATTTGAAAAAATAATATTTTTAAAAAGAATAGAACAAAATAAAGTTGTGTTCGATTTGTGTTTGAACTTAACATGGATGGTCAGATCATGAGGAACACATTTTTTTTTAAAGTATATTGAAGTGACAAAACAGCTTTTCTTCTCCAGAACAATATTTAAAAAAAATATATTTTTTTCTAAAAGAAAAAAACAAAAGAAAGTTTCCATCAAAATTTCCCGACCATCGATCAAGTTTCAACCCCAAGGTTTTTCTTTTTTTAGATTCTCTTCAAGTGATGTCACAAAAACTCCCAGCAACCTGTCAAACCAGCCGCACCTGAACCTTTGAGCAACCGTGATTACAAGTCGTTTTGGCATTTGTGAACCTGAGCACGAGTCTCCTCGGTTCACCTTCTTCGGTTCACCTGGTCCCAGACTCCCCCCGTCATGGCCTCGGCCTGGTCCGAAGAAGAGGCCTTCGTCTGCTCCGTGTGCCTGGAGACCCTGAAGGATCCGGCCACGCTGCCCTGCGGACACTCGTACTGCCTGGCTTGTATCCGCCGCCACTGGGACAAAGGCGGAGGCCGGTGCAGCTGCCCGCAGTGTCGGCAGGTTTTCAACCCTCGACCCTCGCTGGCCAAGAGCACCGTCCTGGTGGAGGCCATGGAGAAGCTGAGGTCCAACAGCCTCCGCTTGAACTCCCCGCCCGTGTATCTGGACGTGGGAAGCGTTTACCCTCGGCTTCCGTCCGCGGCCCCCAAACCGTGTCCCAGACACGGGCGTCCCCTGGACCTGTTCTGCCGGGACGACCGGGAGTGTGTGTGCGAGGACTGCTGCCAGGATGGACACGAGGGCCACAGTGTCCTGAAACCTGAGGACGAGAGGAAAGACAAGCAGGTACTCGAAAAACGTTTATTCTCAACTCGATGATTCCTGAGTTTGTTTTTTTTGTTTTTCCAGAAGGAGCTTCTGGAGACGTTGCTGGAGGCTCAGAGGAAATCCCAGGAGACCGTCCGAGAACTTGAGGAGCTTCCACATGTGGCTCGACAGCACAAGGTCGGTCTGAAGAAAAAATTTTTTTTTTTTTTTTAATGAAAATTAATTTGTATAGAAGAATATCAGTGTTATCAGAATATTGCGCGGTTCAGTTTAACGTTTTTAAAATGTAAGCATTGAATTAGTTCATTTGTTTTGGATAGTTTAATGTAAAAATCTGTGTATGGAAAGGTTGAATTTATCTTTTAATAAATACATGGGTTTACAAATTCAAATATTGATTTTTCTATTTATTTATTGATTATTATTTAAAAACATTTTTTAATTCAATATGTCAAATAAAATAATTCTAAATTCAATATTGGTTTTAATTATAGCCTTTTAAAATGTATTGTTTTCTTGAGGCACTATTACACAAACTTGTATTCTCATATCGAATTTAGATTGTTTTATTTTTTTAAATATTGGAATATAAAAAAATGTAAAAAATAATATATATAAATATATGTAAAATCTTTCTTTTTATTTCAATATCTAATTCAATCCTTTTTTTTAATGAAACGTTTAAGCATTAATTATCATTTCATTTTTTTAAATAATTGTATTAAATATTTTTTATATTTAAAATGTTTGAGTTTAGTTTGAGTAATTAATAATGTAATTTATAAAATTGAGTATTTTAAAAATAGTCTTTATTTACAAATACAGTTAAATATTGTAATCCCAATATATCCAAATACATTTTCTAAATTAAATATTTGAACTTGTACTCTTGGTGTCACCAGACATTACCAACAGAGCGCCGAACCGCTCTCAAACTTTTCAGCCAATCATGCGACTCACAGACGATCACGTGACAAACTACTCATGGTATTGTCCGGTGTCACTAATATACCAACACTTTTATGGTGAATTTAAAAGGCTACAAATTGAAAAATATTGATTTTAGAAAAATTTAATTTTGATCATTTGAATTCAAATAATAAACTCCGTGTAAAAATAAAATCAACTATTTTGAAATCATTTTTATTTTTTTCTCAAATTCACTAAATATGAAGCCAATTCAAGGTTTCAATATACAAAATATTGAAGTTAAATGCTTACAAAAAACAACATTTTAAATGTTAAATTCAACCATTCAATATTTTTATATATTATATTTATATATATTTCTTCAAAGGCTTCATTCCAAGGACTGCAGAGAGAGAAACTGGACATATGTTCTGATCTTACGAACGACCTGAGTGACCTCGGGACGAAGCTGGACGAACTCCTGGACAAACACGAGGCGACCTTTGGAAGCCAGATCGAAGGTCAGATCCACAGACTGGAACAGAAGGTGGCGCAACTGAGCTGGAAGAACGAGGAGCTGAACCGACTGGCAGGGATGCAGGACGACGTCTGCTTCTTAAAGGTAAATGAAAAGAATATTGGAAATAAAAAATAGACTATTTAGGAAAACAAAAAACATATTGGATAGAATGTATCAAATAAACTTAAACATTTTATTTGGATTTGTTTTAATTACTGTGTGGTATTGATTGATTGATAACGATCTCACATTGGGGAAATTGAAGTAGTCACAGATGTGCACAATAAAACGATTAAACAAACATTAAGATTAAATTAAGGCATAGTTATTTACTTACTTACTAGTACTTGTATTAACAATAACAAAAACAAAAATAAATAATAAATAATAATAATAGTAATAACAATAATCCTACTTGTGTACGAAAAAGTTACAGCCTAGTGATGTTTTTAAATCCAATATTCTAAGTTTTTATAAAAAGTTCCATTTTTCTAAACCCATCGTTCCAGCAAGTTAACGTCATTGATTTCACTTATTTTGTGCCTCCGGAGCTGCCGTAGCTGGTCGGGTTAATTACCTCGACTGGACAGCAGGGGGAAGCAGATACATTTCTAGAACATCTCGGTCTGCTTTGTCGATTCAAACTTTTAAAAAATCAATGAAATATTTAAAGGAACATTTCAAACAGCAGAGGGAAAATAACGTAATCTCCTCGGTGGACGGAAATATAGCAGTTTTTTAAACATCCTCACACAACCCTTGACGTTTGTTGCTGCTTTCAAGAACTTCCACCTGATGGCGCCACTGAGCGACTCCGACACCACGAGCGAGTCGATCCTCAGCAAAGAAAAACGAGTCCAAGAGTGTGTCAGAGCTGCTCTGAAGGAACTCCAGGAGTGTGTGGGAGAAGTTTGCAGAAGTACTTTCAACAACATCTCAGCTTTACGTAAGTTTTCGAGAACCTTTCAAGCTCGTCAGCCTCAAAATAATCACATAAAAAAACAAAATAAAACAAAAGTACATGATCATTTTTATTTTATTAAGCTCAATGTATATCAAATTACATTGTAATTTACCTGCTTGAGACCTTGGCTCCTGCGTTGTTTTGAGTGAAGCGGACTACTACGATGTTAATTCAAAGAAAAAGCAAAAAAAAACGTGTCTTTGTAAAAATAAAATGGATCTTTTTTTAAAATATATAAATTGTATTACTTTAATCAATGTTGTTTTTCTTTGATTGCTATTTTCCTTTAATGTTGTTGTATAAATATAATTATGTAAGTAAATTAAATTCAAAACATAAAAAAGAAAAAATGAAGATAACATTTTCAAGTAGTTTTTAATTTTATTTATTTAGGGGAAAAGTTTGTAAGTCGTGTTCATTTTTATTTAAGTGACAACATAGTAGAAATAATTTAGTCATTAAAGGTGAAACAGCCTGAGGAAATGTAATTAAACCTAAACCTGGTCCATGTTTTTAAATTAAAAGATAATTTAATAATAAATCTTTAGTTGCTAATTCTTGAAATGGTAAAGTGTAGTGAAGTAAAAGTTATGAAACTAAACTGTGAAAATAAATGTATATTATAGTATGAGAGAAAATAAACGACTTATAGCAAAATAAAAGTTCCATTTAAACATGTGGTAAAATATTCTCATTCGGATTTTAAACTATTCAACTTGAACTCATCAGTAAATGAAGGAGCTTCAGCTCCGACACAGAGCGACTCAGCAGCTTCAACTCCTGCAGCAGAAGTAGAAGAAGTCCCGCCTAACAGGAAGAACACAGGTACGGTCATGCGACATCGGTACGATCGGACGACGCGTTGACACCGGTAGGGTCACACGACGCGGTTACGATCGCACGACGCCGGTACGATCGAACGAAGCGATTATGATCGGAGGAAGCGGGTACGATCGAACGAAGCGATTACGATCGGACGACGCGGGTACGATCGGACGACGCGGGTACGATTGGACGACGCGGGTACGATCGAACGAAGCGGGTACGATCGAACGAAGCGATTACGATCGGACGATGCGGGTACAATTGGTCGAAGCGGGTACGATCGAACGACGCGGCTACTATCGAACGACGCGGGTACGATCGGACGACGCGAGCACGATCGGACGACGCGGGCACGATCGGACGACGCGGGCACGATCGGACGACGCGGGCACGATCGGACGACGCGGGCACGATCGCACGACGCGGGCACGATCGCACGACGCGGACACGATCGGACGACGCGGGCACGATCGGACGACGCGGGCACGATCGAACGACGCGGGTACGATCGAACGACGCGGGTACTTTCGTGGGTACGATCGGACGACACGGACACGATCGAACGACGCAGGTACGACCGAACGACGCAGGTACTTTCGCGGGTACGATCGGACGACGCGGGTATGATCGGACGACGCGGGTACGATCGTACGACGCGGGTACGATCGTACGACGCGGGTACGATCGGACGACGCGGGCACGATCGGACGACGCGGGCACGATCGGACGACGCGGGCACGATCCAACGACGCGGGTACGATCGAACGACGCAGGTACTTTCGTGGGTACGATCGGACGACGCGGACACGATCGAACGACGCAGGTACGATCGAACGACGCAGGTACTTTCGCGGGTACGATCGGACGACGCGGGTATGATCGCACGACGCGGGTATGATCGCACGACGCGGGTATGATCGGACAACGCGGGTACGATCGTACGACGCCGGTACGATCGGACGACGCGGACACGATCGACGACGCGGACACGATCGCATGACACGGACACGGGTACGATCGCATGACACGGGTACGATCGAACGACGCGGGTACGATCGACGACGCGGACACGATCGACGACGCGGGTACGATCGGACGACGCGGGTACGATCGGACGACGCGGGTACGATTGGACGACGCGGGTACGATCGGACGAAGCGGGTACGATCGAACGAAGCGATTACGATCAGACGATGCGGGTACAATTGGTCGAAGCGGGTACGATCGAACGACGCGGCTACTATCGAACGACGCGGGTACGATCGGACGACGCGAGCACGATCGGACGACGCGGGCACGATCGGACGACGCGGGCACGATCGAACGACGCGGGTACGATCGAACGACGCAGGTACTTTCGTGGGTACGATCGGACGACGCGGACACGATCGAACGACGCAGGTACGATCGAACGACGCAGGTACTTTCGCGGGTACGATCGGACGACGCGGGTATGATCGGACGACGCGGGTATGATCGGACAACGCGGGTACGATCATACGACGCGGGTACGATCGGACGACGCGGGCACGATCGGACGACGCGGGCACGATCGGACGACGCGGGCACGATCGAACGACGCGGGTACGATCGAACGACGCAGGTACTTTCGTGGGTACGATCGGACGACGCGGACACGATCGAACGACGCAGGTACGATCGAACGACGCAGGTACTTTCACGGGTACGATCGGACGACGCGGGTATGATCGCACGACGCGGGTATGATCGGACAACGCGGGTACGATCGTACGACGCCGGTACGATCGGACGACGCGGACACGATCGACGACGCGGACACGATCGCATGACACGGACGCGGGTACGATCGCATGACACGGGTACGATCGAACGACGCGGGTACGATCGACGACGCGGACACGATCGACGACGCGGGTACGTTCGGACGACGCAGGTACGTTCGCGGGTACGATCGGACGACAGGGGTACGATCGCGGGTACGATCGGATGACGCAGGTACGTTTGCGGGTACGATCGGACGACGCGGGTACGATCGCGGGTCCGATCGGACGACGCGGGTACGATCGGACGACGCGGGTACAATCGCGGGTACGATCGGACGACGCGGGTACGATCGCGGGTACGATCGGACGACGCGGGTACGATCGCGGGTACGATCGGACGACGCGGGTACTTTCGCAGGTACGATCGGACGACGCGGGTACGTTCGCGGGTATGATCGAACGACGCGGGTACGATCGCGGGTACGATCGGACGACGCGGATACGATCGCGGGTACGATCGGACGACGCGGATACGATCGCGGGTATGATCGAACAACGCGGGTACGATCGGACGACGCCGATACGATCGCGGGTACGATCGGACGACGCGGATACTATCGCGGGTACGATCGGACGACGCGGATACTATCGCGGGTACGATCGGACGACGCGGGTACGATCGCGGGTACGATCGGACGACGTGGGTACGATCGCGGGTACGATGGGACGACGTGGGTACAATCGCGGGTACGATCGGACGACATGGGTACAATCGTGGGTACAATCGGACGACACGGGTATTAATTCAACATCAGGTCAAATAAACAAAGCTCTCACGTTGTTTCTCCAACAGTCGTCTACGAGATGCAAAACCCTCCAGTTCCTCCACGAAGACCTGAGAGTGAGCAGAAGTTCTTTCAAGTGACTGGTGAACATGTTGGTTTCATACGTTTCTTCTTCAGGTCTAAAAGATTCCATCAAGTCTGAACCGTTGGATCCACGACCGTCCTTCGGTAAATATTATTTGAAACCTACGATTGTTTTGATTGAAGTTACTGTTTGTCTATGAAGGTACATTTGTTTATTTAGAATTGGAAAAAAACGAATTGAAAGTAATAAAATACTTTCAATCAAAAATAAAACAAAAAGTAAATGCAAGAAAATATGGTTGAGATTAAAGAAAATTAATTTTAACACTTTTCTTCAATCCTTAATCAAAAATGTTGTGTTTAGCACATGTTTTTGTCTGTTTTTTTTTTTTTTTTTATGATATACTGTGTGTGTGTGTGTAAAATCATTTTTATTGAAAAAACCTTTATATTGAAAAAGAACGCATTTACCTTTTTTATTTCTTTAAAGTTATATTTTTTGTGTTTGGTTTTTTACATCATTAAAGTGAAACATGTTTCATTGAGTAGAAAAAGAAAAACACATTTTAAAGCTATTTTTGTTGAAGCCAAAAACAATGTAAAGTAATTTTCTATTATCGAAGTGAAAACAATTTTGATCTTATTAAATTAAAAAATAAAAACTTCAATAACCTTTTTATTTAAGTGAAAAAAGTTTTTTTTATTGAACGCTAATAGTGTTAAAGGTAATGAAAACCTTAAATATCATGTTTAGTTTTTTTTTTCAAAATAGTAAAGTACAGTTACTAAATCAATGAAGTTCAAATTATATTTTTCATCAGTTATTTTATGATTTATCAATAAAGTGTGTGTTGAATTCAAATATTTGATTAAATGTATTGTTAGTGTTTGTTCCCTTTTTTTTGTGTGTCGTAATTACACTCCCAGCCGCTAGATGGCAGCACAAAGTCCTGCAATATATATTTTCATTCATGATTAACATGTAAATATTGATGGAGTTTGATTACTTTTGTGTTGCAGTTAAACTTTTAGTCGCTAGATGGCAGCATTGATTACATAATTCACAGCAAAAATTAACAATGAAATCCTGGTATATGACTGAGGACGAGAGGATACAGTGACACATCATTTGTGTTATGGGTAGGAAATGTGTCTTTCATACAAAAAATATATATTTTTTGATTGGAAATGTAATTTAAAAGTCGTTTTTTACTTTTATTGATTTGAAAATGTTTTAGTTTTTTCATTGATTAACAATAATTCTCTTGTCAAGCTTCAGCTCCTCCGGCTCCTCTGCTGCCACCTCCAGGTGAAAAGTATTTTCAATCGTGAATAGTTTAGCTTTGTTTGCTGAAGTCAAGTTTCTCTCTCCAGCAGAAAGAACCGAGCAGTTTCCAGAACCAAAGACCCGAGGAGAACTACTCAAGTGTGAGTTGAACAAACGCACAAAAAAAAAACACTGTTGATTCTGTCGCTTCATCGTCGACTCTTCAGTTCGCGTCGAGCCGAGCCTGGACCCGAACTCTGCGTATCGCCACCTGCTGCTCGCCGATCTTAAGGCCACGATGAGGGCGGAGAACGTGAACGCGACCGAACATCCCGAACGATTCCAGTTCTGGAGGCAGATCCTGTGCAAGGAGCCTCTCGGAGGAAGTCCGTACTACTGGGAGGTGGAGTGGAGCGGACAGAAGGTAGAACCAGAACCTTTACACATGTTGGAAGTAGATCAGAGACATTATTAGAATATTTAACGTTTAAAATGTTGAAACTTTTACACTTTTAATTGATTTTTATTATGAATTAATATTTTATATATAATTGAATTAAATATATAAATGTTAATCTATATATATTTTATTTAACAATTTGAATTTATATATATATATATATATATATATTAATTAATCTTGATTTTTAACGTTTTAAATTCCAAATAAAAATGTAATATTTTGTTAAAGTCTGGTGACATTATTACACTACATTTTTTTTAAAAGGTTGTGAATGAATTTTTTATTTAATTTTGATTTTTTTTATTATTATTATTAGAATTAAAATGTTTAAACTTCTTGTAATAAAATGAAATAAATTAATTTTGAAAACTTTTTATATTATTTGAATTAAAGTAAAAAACAACTTCTACCTTTCCATATACAAAAATATTTAATTAAATTATTTAATAAAAACAAATGAAATGTTAATTAAAAAAACAACAACATTCAATTAAAAAAATGTATTTTAATTTAAGAAAAAAAAAACATGAAAGTTTCAACGATAAATTGTTAAATAAAACCACGATATTCATGGATCTACTTTACTCTAGAATGTTCCGTTTGTGAGGAAATGATTCACTGAAAGTTAAAATCTAGATCCGCCTCATTCTTCTCTAGTTCTCCGTCGCCGTCGCCTACAAGGACATTGAACGTAAAACCTCGGACGACAAAAGCCGCCTGGGACACAACCCCAAGTCCTGGAGCTTGTACTGGTCCGGCACCGGGTTCTCCTTCTGGCACGACTCCAAGGAGAAACTGCTGGGTTCTCCCAAATCCAAGAGGATCGGCGTCTACCTGGACCAGCACGCGGGGGTTCTGGCTTTTTACCGGATCGCCAAGGACCAGGCCGAGCTCATCCACCGGCACCAGACCCAGTTCTGCGGCGCACTGTACCCGGGGTTCCGGTTCTCGGCGAGCGTGGGATCGTCGGTGACCATGTGTCAGTTGGATTGAGACGTTTTTAATGTGTACTCCCAAGAAATGAAGATAAATAAACGGATTTTAAACGAATAAAGTCAATGTCAAGTCAATAAAGTTAAAAAATGTCCGACTCCTGCTCTCTTGCTTTTTTTATATTTAAAAGAAAATGTATTTTCTATTTAAAAAAAACTCCTCAGTTGCATGTGCTTTGGGTCGTATCAAGGTATTTTACAAAGTTTTAAAATTAAATTCCTTAAAGTGACACAACGTAAGATTAAAAAAATTGGTTTTGGCTCCACCCAGTGGTAGAAAAGTGTATTTAAATGTTGTTTTCCGTTTTATAATTTTGAAAAAAGACCTGAAAAGTAATTTCTAGTGTTTCATACTTTTTGCAGATTCTCTTTAATCACATTTTATTTAGTAGAAATATTCAAAATGGCTGATTTAGATGATTGTGAAAATTTCTGGTTTAAATATTGTCGTTATCCTTCCATAGTGCAATAACAGTGTTGCTTAAAATTATTATTTTTAGGACTTTATTTAGTAGATTTTTGTTTACTTGTTTTTCTCCTTTTTAAAATTAAACGTCTTTTTAAAAATTGAAATAATCATTTATTTTTCCAGAATTTTCCAGAAATATTTTTGTCATCATACATGTCTTTTTTCACTCTGTATTTTAGTTGAAATGGACGTTTTTGACGTAGAAAAAGTTTCGTAGTTTTTCCGTAGTGAAAAAAAAGGAGGTTGTTCTCCTTTATTCAAGTGAAACAGTGTCGATAAACACGTTTTTTTTTAAATCAAGAAGTTTTAAAGTCTTTTTTTTTAACCTGATAAATACTTTTCTTTTCTTTTTCCGAAATCTCCAGTAACATTTTTGTGAATTAAAAAACATAAATTCAATTAAATTAGCAAAACAGTACCAATGAAATACTGTATTTAAAATGAGTATTTTCTTTTTACAGCTGAAAACAACAGGTTCTCAACAAATACATCATTATCTCCACTAGAGTCAGAGAAAAAATACTTATAAAAAATAGACTTTATATTAAATACATATAAATTTAGAAAACTTTTTTAAAATCAACAAGTTTTAAATATTATTTATATTTATATTTATATTTATTTATAGATATCGAGGACAAACTGATGGCCGTAACAATTGATGTAAAGTGTTTCTAAAAGAGCGAGAGATCCTTGAGATCCGTGTCACAACATGTAACGTTATCTCAGCAGCACAAAAGCAAAGATGTATGTTAGCGCGACGACCTTCCCTTTAGAGGTTTCGTGAAACTGAACCCACGTCCTAGACACAAAAGTCTTCAAACCCCCTCCTCAATTCAAAGAAACCCAAGCAGTGATGGCTCTAAAGAAAGGGAGGAGACACCTGTATAAATACTGCTGCCACTCTTGACCCTCAACAAGCTGATCCACTGTCATCATGAGAGGTGAGACCACCAGCAGAAGATCTTCTTTTATCTCCAGATCATGTCTCCAGTTGTTGTTTCTCCTCCAGCGCTGCTGCTGATGTTCCTCCTGCAGGCCGCGGCGGCTCAGAGAACTTTCAACTGGAGGGCGGCGCAGGAGAACTCCGAGCCGGAGCCGGGAAGCGGTAAGTTCTTCACTGGGGATTAGACCCTGTAGACCAGGACCAACTCAACAGGGGGGCCACTAGGGGTCCATTCTTGGAGAGCTCATGGTCTTTCAGCAACTATTTGGAATGTTTTTGTGTAGTTTTAATAGTGAATTTCAGGCAATTTTTTCTCTAATTTTAAAAGATTTGTTTTATTCCCTCTTATCTATATAATCAACGTTATATAAATGATAACATTTAATATAATAATCTTTATCACTCGACCATAAAAAATGTATCAATTTACTCCTGAACATATAAAAATTTAGACGGTAAATAAAAAGGTCTACGGAATATCACGACCGTCGACCACAAGTTCGAAAACCCTTGTGTAGAATGTGTTGATACGAATTGTATCACGATACAGGGGCAACAATACGATATATCGTGATACTGTAGTAACAAGTATATATGTGTAGTATTGTCCAGTACTTGACTCTGGTGTTGTAGTATTTACAGACCACATGACTCTTGACGAAGTCGTAACTGCTTTCATTTGTTTTCAAACCAAAATATGTCCAAAGTAAGTAAGTAAGTAATATTTATTTATATAGCGCTTTTCGAGACCATCATCTTTAAAAGCTGCTGGAGTCACTGTATCCTCTCGTCCTCAGTCATATACCAGGATTTCATTGTTCCTTTTGCTGCAAATGATGTAATCAATGCTGCCATCTAGCGACTAAAAGTTTAACTGCAACACAAAAATAATCAAACTCCAGCGATATTTACATTTTAATCATAAATGAAAATAAATTTTGCGGGACTTTGCGCTGCCATCTAGCGGCTGGGAGTGTAATTGCAACACACACAAAATGGAACAAACACTAACAATAAATTTAATCAAATAAGGGTATTTGACACAGACTTTATTAATAAATCATGAAGTAACTATGATGAAAAATATAATTTGCAGTTCATTGATTCAGTAACTGTACTTTAGTATCGTGAGAAAAACTAAACATGATATTTAATGTTTTCATTACCTTTAACACTATTAGCTTTCAATAAAAAAACTTTTTTCACTTCAATAAAAACGCTTTTTTTTTTTTACATAATAAGGTCAAAATTGTTTTCACTTCCATTATAGAGAATGACTTTACATTGTTTTTTCGCTTCAATAAAAATAGCTTTAAAACGTGTTTTTCTTAAGTAGACTATTTCAATAACTTGGACTTCTTACTCAGTGAAACATGTTTCACTTTAATGATGTAAAAAACACAAAAAATATAACTTTAAAGAGAGAAAAATGGTAAATGTATTTCTTTATTTCCAATATAAAGGTTTTTTCAATAAAAAACTTTTTTAATATATATATATATATATATATATATATATATTTATGTATATAGCGGCTGGGAGTGTAATTGCGACACATAAAATGGAACAAACACTAACAATACATTTAATCAAAATTTGACACACACTTTATTGATAAATCATGAAGTAACTAAATATAATTGGAAGTTCATTGATTCAGTAACTGTACTAGGCATGATATTTAAGTTTTTCGATGTTTTCTCACTCATGTGTTTAATTGTAAAACTGCTGACTCGGCACGTGTGTGTGTTTCTACAGTTTGCATCACGGACTCGCAGTCGTGCGGCTGTTGTGTGATGCAGCAGCAGATCCACCGCATGAAGACCTTCTTCAACGCCAGCCTCACCGAGCTGGAGGCCGAGCTGGAAAAAACCCAAACCATCCTCAGCAACATCCGATGTGAGCGGAGAGAGTATATATACATATATATATATTTTTTTTCAATAAAAAACGTTTTATATATATATATATGCTTAAGTAGTATGCTTAAGTAACATATATATATATAAGTAGTATATACAGTATATACTGTTTATATATAAACTTTAAGTTTTTATTGAAAAACCTTTATATTGGAAATAAAGAAACGCATTTACCATTTTTCTTTATTTAAAGTTATATTTTTTGTGTTTGTTTTTTACATCATTGAAGTGAAACATGTTTGATTGAGTAAGAAGTCCAAGTTATTGACATAGTCTATTAAAAAAAAACACGTTTTAAAGTTTATTAAAGCAAAAAACAATGTAAAGTCATTTTCTGATATGGAAGAATTTTGACCTTATTATGTAAAACAAACAACTACAATAACGTTTATATAATATGGTGCAGATTTCTATTTTATTCTATTTCGATTTTTTTTTTCATTTTATTATTTTATTTCTGGGTGTTTTTATTTGTTTGTATATTGCTCTGCTGTTTAAACCGAATTTCGCCTCGCGGGACAAATAAAGGATTCTGATTCTGATTCTGAGAGTTCGTCCCGAAAAACCCCCGAAGAGGATCCTCACGATCTGTTTTTGTTTTGTTTCCCCCCCCAGCCGCTCGTAGCGCCTTCTCCGTGGCCTTGACCAACAGCAAGGACCTGAGCTGCTTCGGGCCCTTCCGTGACGACCGCCTGATCACCTACCAGCACGTGTTCATCAACCTGGGCGACAGCTACGACCCGAGCACCGGCGTCTTCGCCGTGCCGCGCTCCGGCGTCTACAGCCTGGCGCTCACCGTCTACAGCGACGCCGGTTCCCCCGGCAACACCCTGGCGGCCTGCGGGGCCCTGCAGGTCAACGGGCTCCTGGTGGCCGGCCCCAGCGAGAGGAACATGCAGGACCAGGAGGACAGCGCCACCATCGTGCTGGCCATCCACCTGAAGGCCGGGGACAAGGTGTCCGTCAACCTGCCCATCGGCTGCTTCCTGTGCGACGACGCCAGTCACTTCAACACCTTCACCGGCTTCCTGCTCTACTCCACCGACTGACGTCTGCGTTCAAGTTGAATATCTTTGTCGTCCGTCTGTTCTTTCCTGTGTCTGGAGCTGAAACTACAGCTTGAAATAAAAGAAATCAGACCTGAAACGATGATTCTTCCTCCTTCGAAACCATCAATAAATAAACTTTATTAAGAGGACATGACGTATGGAGACCCTTAAACCAGGGGTGGGTAGTTGTATTCCCTCAGGGGCCACATTATATAAGTAAGTAAGTTTTTATTTATAGAGCGCTTTTCCAGACCAGGGTCACAAAGCGCTTAAACAATCAAAACAATATTCAATAAAATATATACTTTAAAGATCAAGATAATACTGAGAACAACACAGGAGTTCCAGAAAATCAAGGAAAAGCCTGAACGAATAGAAACGTCTTAAGATGTTTCTTAAAGGAGTCAGTAGATCCATCAAGCGCAAAGAGAGAGAAAGATCGTTCCAAAGCTTAGGAGCAACAGCCTGAAAAGATTTCTCTCCTCTGGTCCAGAAGTAGATTCTGATCCACAGACCTCAGAGCCCGAGCTGGGGTGTAAGGCTGGATCAGATCAGTGATGTAAGGAGGAGGCTGACCATGAATAGATCTGAAAGTAAGAACCAGAATTTTAAAGTTGATCCTGAAAGAAACTGGAAGCCAGTGAAGAGTTTTAAGGATCGGAGAAATGTGAGTTCTTCTACTAGAGCGGCTCAGAATTCTTGCAAGATAACACTGAGACAAACTCAGGAGTTCCAGAAAATCAAGGAAAAGCCTGAACGAATAAAAACGTCTTATACCGTGACTGTTGTCAGGGGCCGTTAAGCCAAGAGAGAGAAAGGAGCAATTTAATATAATAATAAAAAAATTATATAAAAAATAATAAAAATGACGTTTATAAACTAAGCTTACACTGTAATGAAATACATATTATACAGTATTTTATTAATTTTATTAACTGAACCGATTCTAATAATATACTTTTATAATTCATAATGTTTTTAACAGCAAAAAGAATAAAATGCAGAAATTAAGTGTGTATTGACATCATGAAATACACTTAAATTAGATATTTGATTGTGTAATATTTCTTTTAAAATACAAGAAATAATTATAAAAATACTATTCTTAAAACTTAAATCTCTTCACTGGCTTCCAGTTTCTTTCAGGATCAACTTTAAAATTCTGGTTCTTACTTTCATATCTATTCATGGTCAGACCTTCCATCAGTGATCTGATCCAGACTTACACCCCAGCTCGGGCTCTGAGGTCTGTGGATCAGAATCTACTGATGGTTCCTGAACTTCAGGACCAGAGGAGAGAAATCCTTCCAGACTGTTGCTCCTAAGCTTTGGAACCATCTCTGTGTTTGATGATCTACTGACTCCTTCAAGAAACATCTCTGTGTTTGATGATCTACTGACTCCTTCAAGAAACATCTGTGTTTGATGATCTACTGACTCCTTCAAGAAACATCTGTGTTTGATGATCTACTGACTCCTTCAAGAAACATCTCTGTGTTTGATGATCTACTGACTCCTTCAAGGAACATCTGTGTTTGATGATCTACTGACTCCTTCAAGAAACATCTGTGTTTGATGATCTACTGACTCCTTCAAGAAAAATCTGTGTTTGATGATCTACTGACTCCTTCAAGAAACATCTCTGTGTTTGATGATCTACTGACTCCTTCAAGAAACATCTGTGTTTGATGATCTACTGACTCCTTCAAGAAACATCTCTGTGTTTGATGATCTACTGACTCCTTCAAGAAACATCTGTGTTTGATGATCTACTGACTCCTTCAAGAAACATGTGTGTTTGATGATCTACTGACTCCTTCAAGAAACATCTGTGTTTGATGATCTACTGACTCCTTCAAGAAACATCTGTGTTTGATGATCTACTGACTCCTTCAAGAAACATCTGTGTTTGATGATCTACTGACTCCTTCAAGAAACATCTGTGTTTGATGATCTACCGACTCCTTCAAGAAACATCTGTGTTTGATGATCTACTGACTCCTTCAAGAAACATCTGTGTTTGATGATCTACTGACTCCTTCAAGAAACATCTGTGTTTGATGATCTACTGACTCCTTCAAGAAACATCTGTGTTTGATGATCTACTGACTCCTTCAAGAAACATCTGTGTTTGATGATCTACCGACTCCTTCAAGAAACATCTGTGTTTGATGATCTACTGACTCCTTCAAGAAACATCTGTGTTTGATGATCTACTGACTCCTTCAAGAAACATCTCTGTGTTTGATGATCTACTGACTCCTTCAAGAAACATCTCTGTGTTTGATGATCTACTGACTCCTTCAAGAAACATCTGTGTTTGATGATCTACTGATTATTGAATATTGTTTTGATTGTTTAAGCGCTTTGTGACCCTGGTCTGGAAAAGCGCTATACAAATAAAAATTACTTACTTACTTATTATATTTAGAAGGACCCCCCCTCAAATAACGACAGATTTAAGAAATAAAACTCCACAAATATGGATCCTATTGCCTTGGTCAACATATTCCGTTTTTTATGTGACCTCATGATGGAAGCACTACAGTCAGAGGTCAAAGGTGAACCCTGGGCTGTGCATGTCCTTCCTAAAGGAACATAAGATAAGGTAAAACTTTATTGATCCCTCAGGAGGTCTCCTTCGGGAAATTGTTTAGAATCAATTAATTGAACATGGAAGAAGAAAAACATTATCTTGAGAAGTTTAAAAATATCTTGAGAAAAAAGAAAAATATAAATATTGAGAAAAAAGAAATGTAAAAAAATAAGTTACAAAAAAGATGCAAAAACCCCCCAAAAAGAAACATCTGGAGAAGTTCAAAAAGATCACCAAAACCTCTACTTGAGATCTTTTCATTTTTGGCTAAAAACTTTCTCTACATTGTATCGCGCAAAATCTGACTTGACCGTCGTGAACAACTCAAAAGACTTCTTACGCTGAGTAATGATTTCTAAAGAAGAACTATCACGTGAGATGAGTCTCACAAAAAGAAGTGATTGATGGGCCGACAACAGATGGAACTACAAGTTCACCTCCTGAGACCTCGTGTCCTCAAACAAGCAGATTGTGTTTCTTCCTTTTTTTAATTTTACTTTGAACAAAAACAGGGGTGTCCAAACTTTTTTTTTTGGAGTAAAAGGCAGCAGGAGCCAATTCCACTGCATCCTCTCGTCCTCAGTCATTGCCCAGATCTCGAGGGTACGGTGTACATTCGAGGACATCGTCAGGTTTTATATCATATCCGTGAGACTAACGGTCTAAGGCTTCAAAACAAAACAACATTAGATCTATACTTTTATGTATCTCCGTTGATAAATTCACAATTCAAGCAGCACCATGTACAGATAAACACGTCTAAAAATATTTGAAAAGCAAGAATACAAAGTCTTGCTAACTTTGGGAATGTACATCGTCAGGTCTCAGACAAACCTCCGTCAAATCGAACTTTCTCAGGCTTCAAAATAAAAGTCACCAGACAAAACAACATCAGAAAGCATCTGGAAAAAATAACGTTTATTTCAAATGAAACCGGAAATACATGTAATGTCACAGAAATCAACAACCATTTTGACAATAATAAATATTATTTCGTTGCCCCTTTCAAGATACAAAGGTCGCTTAACAATCAAATCGCATAATACAAAAAAAACTAACAATACAATCAACTTACCTTACTTGTATCCAAAGCAAATATATATATATTTTTTAAATCAAATTTCGGTAGTTTAAATCAGTGACGTCACATGCATTTCCAGATCCCAGATTAAATAGTTAAGTTACGTCTTTTTTGTATATTATCGTTATTACATTAATTTCTGGTTTCATTCGCAATAAAACCATACGTTTATTTTTTTTCCAGATGCTATCTGATGTATTTTTTATCTAATGTCACCTCGTTATCACATACATCTCTTGAAATAAAATTGTTTGTTTCTTTTTTTTACCTAGATGCTATCTGATGTCGTTTTGTCTGTGACCTGAGAAACTTTGATCTGACGGAGCTTTGTCTGAGGCCGTATCGTCCGACACCTGACACCTTAGTCCGAGACCTGACCATGTTCCAAAATGTACGCCTTCTTCCTATAGCTGTGATAACTGCCGTTTAATTGCAACATAAACATAAATAGGAGTTGTGTTATCAGTTTATCAAGGAGTTTATCAAGGAATAGCCTGAACAAATAAAAACGTCTTAAGAAGCAAGGCCATCAGGATCACTGGTGACCCCACTGACCCGGTGAATTTAGTGCTCAGTAGTCAACGTGCCACAGTCGTGGTAGTACGTCGTGTGATTTCTTTGTTAATATTTTAATCCATACTAACTATGTTGGGAAAAAGAAGAAAGTGGTCGGGTGAATATGTACAACATGGATTCACATGTATCACAGAATGTGATGAGTGAGCGTACTATCTGCATGATTTGCAACGACAAGTTGAGCAAGTAGTCTCGCACCAGCAAAACTAAAGGAACACTTTAGACGGGGAATACAGAAAAATATCATATACATATATATGTCTTGAATTTAAAAAAAATCATATTTTATTTTTCACTAAAGAGGGGTTCGGTGAATGCGCATATGAAACTGGTGGGGTTCGGTACCTCCAACAAGGTTAAGAAGCACTGACTTAAGTGTATCGATAAAGTGTATCGATATTATCTTAAACCCCCCAATATACAGTACCATTAATATAGAAAAAGTATCTTATTCCCAGAAGGGAGAAGTCTAGAGCTGTGTCTCAAATCACATACTTATATTTGTGCACTGGAGGTTAGTATGCATCAGGATAGTGTACATACTAACTAGTAACTAATTCTCCACAGATAGAATGTCTCAAATCACATACTTCTCTTAGTATACTAGAAGTTAGTATGCATCAGGATAGTGTACGTACTAACTAGTAATTAATTCTCGACAGATGTCTCAAATCAAACTCTGCTGCTACACACTAACAGGAAATGATGCGACAGCTTCCTCTTGTACTACTATTTAACGATGGTTTCAACCAGCTGTAGGAACACTATCGCCACCTGCTGGCAGCACGTTTTGCAAGTTTAAATGAATAAAAAATAAAAAATATGAGAAACGAAATATTCGCGAGATATTTACGCCGGTATCAGCAGCTGCTGCTGAAAATACACCTGTAAGTATATGAATACGTAATTTCCGTTTACAACGTCACTAAGATGAAGCCGTTTAGTGTAGAAAGTGTCCATCGATCCATACTCAGTTTTGTGGGCGTTTTAGTGACAATTTAGTGTGCATGGAGCACTACATTTCACATACTATGAATTGAGACGCACTTACGCACTAGAAATACTAACTTTGAGTACGCTAGTATGGGATTTGAGACACAGCATAGGCCTTGTTACTACCCTCGCGAGCTGACATTAGATCAACTTTACACGAGGAATCAATATATTTGAAACAATAGAAACAAGGAGAATGAAGATAAACAAGGAAAAAAAAAGTTCTCTTTTCCTTTTTTTTTTCAGCCAAAAAAAACGTCATCGAGTCTCAGAGTTGATTCCAGGTTATTCACAAAAGCCTTTCTTTAGTTTCCAGAGGGTGGTTTGAATCTCATGATACACGATCCCGGAGTGGCATCAACGACAACGAGATAAGAGAGAGAGGAGGCGCCAGGATCAAAAAAATAAATAAAAGATTGATAAAAAGGGGGAGGAGTCAAGAAAAGGGAATAGATATTAACGCAAGCAGACGTGGACGTGTCGAGACGACCTGGACATCATGAGGGGTGAGTTGTCTTTAGATGATGCAGGAAGTTAGTGAGTCAATCTTCTCTTCCAGCTGTTTTCTTCTTCCTGTTCTGTCTGGGAGCTGCTTCTGGTCAGGCGTTGCTCAACAACGGCTGGACGAGCCTGGAAAACGACCTTGGAAGTCTCCCAAATAACAATGGTGGGGAAAGTTCAAGTAGAAATTCTGACAATGTGACGGAATTGAATGGTTGTTGTCGTTGTCGTGCAGAGTGTTCTTACAGCGAGCAGTCGTGCAGCTGCTGCGTGATGCAGCGGCAGCTGACCCGGATGGAGACGGTCTTCAACACCAGCATCGACGAGCTGGACTTCATCATGGCGTCGGCGAAGATGAGCGTCGACAGGATGATCAGTTAAGACCGAACTCACGACGCTAAAAACGTTCAAAACACGGAGTCGCTTCCGTCGCTCCAACGCAACGTCACGTCCGCCCCGGGTCTTATACTTCGCTTCGTGGAGAAAGATGGACAATCCAGAGTGTGTCACGGGTCGTTTATTCGCCGCTCCAAGTCAAACAAAATACAAGCTTTACGATCGATCGGGCACACTTTCTCCCGGCGACTGTACAGGTCAATAGTCCCGGGAGAAAAGGTCCCGATCTGTAGAAACATCGCTATATTTTAGGCAAATTTCCGGTCCGGGAGGTCGTCTCTTTCCGGCCAAATGGTCCTTTCAAGTTCCCTTGTGTCACGATCACACGCAGAGAGAACTTCCTAATTTGTTTTCTTGTAATCTAATCATTCAAATGTTCTCGGGTGGGGGTTTCCGTCTTTTATCCCCCCTTTCCCGGGTGTGTTTTGCTTCGTTCTTTGATCTACGATTTAAGGTGTGATTTATAGATAAGCAGATGTTTAAAATAACCCGTGTCGTATCTCTAATTCTGATCCAAGCTTGCCTCGAAACAGTGTGAAACAGTCTGAGTGGAATGTTGATTGTGAATGTGTATTCAAACGTTTAAGCTCTTAGATGAAGCGAGTAATTTATACTTTATAATTTGATTATCTTTTAGCATTTGGCGTATATGTCTAGTGTATAATCTAACAACGCGAAGACGAGATCCTTCTTCTCACTTTTTTTCCCGTTCGCAGGGAGTCGCGGCGCCTTCTCCGTCTCCCTGAACGACTACGAGGACTTGAGATACCTCGGCCCGTTCGACCACGACGTGACCGTGGTCTACGAGCACGTCTTCCTCAATCAGGGCTCCTACGATCCCGGGACCGGGAAATTCCTTTGCGGATCTCCGGGCGTCTACAACTTCGCCGTCACCATCCGCAAGCCGCCGTCCGACCACTCCATGGCATGCGTCTCCCTGCAGGTGAACGGCGAGGACGCCGCCAGGCTGACCGAATACAACCAGCAAGACGAGACGGACGTGGCCATGACGACTCTGGTCGTCCACCTCAACGAGGGGGACGTGGTGGAGGTCAAGCTCAAGGCCGGATGCGAGATCGGCGACAACAAGATGCATTTGAACTCGTTCACCGGCTTCCTGCTCTATAGTTACATGATCGGTTAGAAGGCCAGATATTTTCAAAATAAAATCTACGACTTCCTGTTCACTGATTTAAAGAAACAGTTTTTTCATGAGTTTTTGTCTTTCTTTTCTTCATTTTGAATCGTTGTTATTTTGATGAGAAATTGACCTGAAATGTAACTGAACAATAAAATCGATGCAATGAAACAAACAGAATATTGTGTTTTTTGGGGATAAAATGAAATATATAAATATCTGAAGTATCTGCAAACCTATCCTACCTTAATTTTCTGTTAATACAGTGAATATATTTTTCTCTTTCTTGATTTAAAGCTCACTGTGAAGCACATAATACAACACAAAAAAACACAACAGACCAACACAAATGACTAAAATATAAGATTAAATTAAGTACATAAATGCAGTTATTACATTTACATTCGATGAAAATATGAACAAAAACATTTATCAAGAAGGTAAAAAATAAATCAGAAGACAAATGCTTAAAGAATTGATATATATTGTGTACTATATAAAATATTAAGACACAAAAAAACGAATTTGAATAATTAAAATGGATAAAGAATATGGTTGAATATGACAAGATAAAAAAAATGTGTGGATGGTTTGTTTAAGTGAGTTTATATAAAAATAATTTAATAAAATTCATAAATTACTTCATTTCTTGCGTACAATTAAATAATTTGTTGAATTTAGATTCTAACTTAAACCGGGGTCTTATATTTAAGGACCATTTACAGGTCGTGTCTTGATATTCTGCATTTATGGTCGACGTTTTTATGAGAACATGAAGAGAAACATCGGATGTTAAAAGAATAAAGATCCTAAAATGTTTTTTATCTCGACAGCTTTAGTTCTAAAGGTTTTAAAAATAAAATAACAAGTGAAATTAAACAAAAATGAACAAAAATCACAGTGAAATAACAAAAGAAATCCTTAAAACCATATAATATAAATTTGTCGAAGACAATGAGAAAAAAAACGCTGAAAGAATTGACCTCTGGTGACCCCGGCGGAGCTTGAGACCCCTGATCTAAGGGAAAAACATCCTTCAGTTGTCAAAACAAAACTTGTCAGGATTTGGGTCATGATGATGATTCATGAAAAATTGGGTGGAGATTGAAACAGGAGGAGCGAATAAAAAGGGAGGAATAAAAGGTTTACGGTCGCTGTGTTCGGTTCAGACGCGTTGGACTCGGTTCACATCATGCGAGGTAAGAACTTTCACGTTAAGATACGAGATTTTCTTTGGAGTTCCGACTATTTTTTAAAAATGCATTTCAGTCTTAATCCTCCTTGTTTGCCTGCTGGAGGTCCAAGCGTTCCTCCCGTGGAACGGTCCGGACGGTAAATGACTTCATGAATATTTTATTTTTATTTAAAATTTGTCTGATTGTATGGCGTTTATCTCAGCGTGCACTGAGCACGAGGCCGGCCCGGTCTGTGTGTGCTGTGCCATGTTGCAGCGAGTCGGTCGCCTCAAGGAACTCCTGGAGGACAAACTGAGCAAACTGGAGGACGAATACAACCGAACTCAACACAACCTGGAAAAGTTCCTGAGTCGGTGACCATCCAAGTATTTTTTAGGAATTTTAAACGTACTGACGTGTTTTTTGTTCCCACAGCTCATCGCACCGCCTTCACCTACGTCTTATACATCAACTCTGACCCCGTCGATCGCATCCTGTGCGTCGGTCCGTTCCCCAGCGACCGGGTCCTTAAGTACGAACACGCCCTGCTGGACATGGGGGGCGACTACAACGTGGAGATCGGCGTCTTCGTCGTGCGCTTCTCCGGCGTCTACAGTCTGGCCGTGACCGTGTTCAGCGACACCGGCGTCCGCGGCGCCTACAACACCTGCGCGCACCTGCGGGTCAACCGGGCGCCGATGGCCGGCGCCGCGGACCAACACGGGAGCGACAGGGAAGACATGGCCAGCTTCGCTCTCTTGCTCCACCTGCAGGCCGGAGACCAGGTGGACGTGGTGCTCGCCGAAGGTTGCATGTTGTGCGACAACAGCAACTTGAACAGTTTCACCGCTTTTCTGCTCACGGCCGATTACTAGCGACGGCGACCGGATTC
Organism: Callionymus lyra; assembly: GCF_982586985.1. Lineage (NCBI taxonomy): Eukaryota > Metazoa > Chordata > Actinopteri > Syngnathiformes > Callionymidae > Callionymus > Callionymus lyra. Next base: position 7,097,645 of record NC_141824.1, read on the forward strand.
GTTTCTTCGTAAATCAAAGATCACGTCGACCTCGTCTCGTCCTTTAAAATGTTTTAGCGTTTAAGATAAATGAAGGAACTGAGATTTTAAATGATACACAGGCTTCAAATAAGAGTAAAACTGATGTCAACAGAAGGAAATCCTGGTACAAAATAGCGATATTACAATAAGACTTCTGTGTTTGAAAGGTTTTCATGAAGTAGGTCGTTCTGTTGGAGACGAGACACGCCATGAAAATGGTGTAAAAGACGTTAAATGTGTTGCATATTGACTGAAAATGATTGTTATTGTGGAAATAAAATAAAGCATTTATGAAATTGTGTGACGTGAATATATGATAAAACCTGTAACAACTATTTAAATTGAATAACGCGGGTACGACGACTTCAGATTTAATGAGTAAATAATGTTAAAATAATCCTATTATAATAGTACAACATGAAGATGAACAGTTTAGAGATTCAAAGAGCAAACGGTGATAAAAGTAATTCGTAAACGGGATCAGTTTTGTGGACAAATGAAGAAAATTACGAGAATTATTTTTCTTCCTTTTACTTTAAGATCATGATCAGTGATATTTCTTATCTTATTGCCGTGTCCAGTTTTATTTACGGACAGAACTTCAGATAAACACAATAAAAATGATTGTATTTCCCTCATTTCCACTAGTTTACAAGTGAATTGTTTGAGCAAACTTGACTTGAAACAAGTGTCTTGACGTATCAAGAGTCACAGACAAATATGTTACCATCGGTCAAAAAAAAACAACCTTTCAAACAGTGATAATCAATAGAAGGTATAATATATAATATATAATATAGTTTTTCTGTCTGTGCCAAGAATAAACACGAGTACACCAGTATCTGTTCCCAGACCACAGTTCTACAACCTTAGGAAAGAGATAGATGTTTTAAGATAAGAAGAGAGACTCATATAATATAATATAAATAGTGATTGTGATCATTAATGGAGTCACTTTTTAAATATATATAAAGATGATTGATTGACATGAAAAGATGGACAGGAATCACAGCAATATGGAAATATATTTGTTTGTTTTTTAATTATTGGATTTAATAGAAAGACAGTGAAAGGTTTGAATTTGTTGTCATTAAATGATTGAATTAGCAAATGGAAATATTTACAAAATTAATAAGTCATTAAAATTAATACAATTTAGTTATTATTTTTTTAATTTCCGCCTTTTGAAACTAAAATTGTTATATTGAATTCAAAAGGGTACGAATAAAAAAATATTTCTGGATTTTGTAATTACAGTATAAAACTGTATATATATATATATATATATATATATATATATATATATATATATATATATAAATAAAATTGTTTTATTAAATTATCCAAACAGAATATTTATTTCAACCTTTCAATAAAGATATTTTTAATGTATTTATTCAAAAAAACTATATATGAAATGCTACAAACTTTAAATTCAAAGTATCAACATTCCAAAGGTTAGATTCAACCATTTAATATTCTGATATATTCTGATATATTCTGATATATTCTGATATACGTCCAAACGAAATACGAAAATAAACTAATATGGAAGAAACATTTTCTTTGGCTAAAAAACACAAAAAGAAAGAGAGATGTTTGAACTGGACTAAGAGAGAACAGATCGATCGTAGAAAAAACATCGTAAAACGACACTCGCCTACATTCCCTTGTTGACGCCACTGGATCGAGGTCATGTGACTTGGGACCGCGGTCAGACAATCGGGTTGAAGCGAACAATGATGCTGACAGTGTGAGAGGAAACCTGAGGACAGGTGACATCCAATCATCTCGCAGGACCAGCAGATCCAGGTCAGAAGAACGGGTCGAAGATCAGGGACGAGATTCTCATTCTTATCATAGACTTTGTCAAAATAAAACACAAGATGACTCCAGCAACTGTTTTAATGACACGTCATTTCTACAGCAGCAGCGCCCCCTGCTGAGCTCGGAAAAACATGACACCGCTTCACGAAGTGTCATCGACACATCGCTCTCTTAGGTTTTATGTGTGAGAGGATTTAATTGGTGTTGGAGAGGTTTTCTACCGAATCGAGAGTGAGATTCACAAACGTGTGAGAGGTTTTCAAGAGGACTTGTGAGGTTTTAAGAATCACGATACAGTGGCAACTTTACTATATGTTGAGATACCTGTATATAGTAATACTTTAGTAACAAGTATATATGTGTAGTATTTTCGAGTACTTGACTCTGGTGTTGTGATAGTGTAGTAACAAGGATATATGTGTAGTATTTTCGAGTACTTGCCTCTGGTGTTGTGATAGTGTAGTAACAAGGATATATGGGTATTATTGTCCAGTACTTGACTCTGGTGTAGTGATAGTGTAGTAACAAATATATATGTGTAGTAATGTCCAGTACTTGACTCTGGTGTTGTGATAGTGTAGTAACAAGGATATATGGGTATTATTGTCCAGTACTTGACTCTGGTGTAGTGATAGTGTAGTAACAAGTATATATGTGTAGTAATGTCCAGTACTTGACTCTGGTGTTGTGATAGTGTAGTAACAAGTATATATGTGTAGTATTGTCGAGTACTTGACTCTGGTGTAGTGATACTGTAGTAACAAGTATATATGTGTAGTATTGTCGAGTACTTGACTCTGGTGTTGTGATAGTGTAGTAATAAGGATATATGTGTAGTATTGTCGAGTACTTGACTCTGGTGTAGTGATAGTGTAGTAACAAGGATATATGTGTAGTAATTTCGAGTACTTGACTCTGGTGTAGTGATAGTGTAGTAACAAGGATATATGTGTAGTAATTTCGAGTACTTGACTCTGGTGTAGTGATAGTGTAGTAACAAGTATATATGTGTAGAAATTTCGAGTACTTGACTCTGGTGTAGTGATAGTGTAGTAACAAGTATATATGTGTAGTATTGTCCAGTACTTGACTCTGGTGTTGTGATAGTGTAGTAACAAGTATATATGTGTAGTAATTTCGAGTACTTGACTCTGGTGTTGTGATAGTGTAGTAACAAGGATATATGTGTAGTATTGTCGAGTACTTGACTCTGGTGTAGTGATACTGTAGTAACAAGTATATATGTGTAGTATTTTCGAGTACTTGACTCTGGTGTTGTGATAGTGTAGTAACAAGGATATATGTGTAGTATTTTCGAGTACTTGACTCTGGTGTAGTGATACTGTAGTAACAAGTATATATGTGTAGTAATTTCGAGTACTTGACTCTGGTGTTGTGATAGTGTAGTAACAAGTATATATGTGTAGTATTGTCCAGTACTTGACTCTGGTGTTGTGATAGTGTAGTAACAAGTATATATGTGTAGTAATGTCCAGTACTTGACTCTGGTGTTGTGATAGTGTAGTAACAAGTATATATGTGTAGTATTGTCCAGTACTTGACTCTGGTGTAGTGATACTGTAGTAACAAGTATATATGTGTAGTATTGTCGAGTACTTGACTCTGGTGTTGTGATAGTGTAGTAATAAGGATATATGTGTAGTATTGTCGAGTACTTGACTCTGGTGTAGTGATAGTGTAGTAACAAGTATATATGTGTAGTATTGTCGAGTACTTGACTCTGGTGTTGTGATAGTGTAGTAACAAGGATATATGTGTAGTAATTTCGAGTACTTGACTCTGGTGTAGTGATAGTGTAGTAACAAGTATATATGTGTAGAAATTTCGAGTACTTGACTCTGGTGTAGTGATAGTGTAGTAACAAGTATATATGTGTAGTATTGTCCAGTACTTGACTCTGGTGTTGTGATAGTGTAGTAACAAGTATATATGTGTAGTAATTTCGAGTACTTGACTCTGGTGTTGTGATAGTGTAGTAACAAGGATATATGTGTAGTATTGTCGAGTACTTGACTCTGGTGTAGTGATACTGTAGTAACAAGTATATATGTGTAGTATTTTCGAGTACTTGACTCTGGTGTTGTGATAGTGTAGTAACAAGGATATATGTGTAGTATTTTCGAGTACTTGACTCTGGTGTAGTGATACTGTAGTAACAAGTATATATGTGTAGTAATTTCGAGTACTTGACTCTGGTGTTGTGATAGTGTAGTAACAAGGATATATGTGTAGTATTGTCGAGTACTTGACTCTGGTGTAGTGATACTGTAGTAACAAGTATATATGTGTAGTATTTTCGAGTACTTGACTCTGGTGTTGTGATAGTGTAGTAACAAGGATATATGTGTAGTATTTTCGAGTACTTGCCTCTGGTGTTGTGATAGTGTAGTAACAAGGATATATGGGTATTATTGTCCAGTACTTGACTCTGGTGTAGTGATAGTGTAGTAACAAATATATATGTGTAGTAATGTCCAGTACTTGACTCTGGTGTTGTGATAGTGTAGTAACAAGTATATATGTGTAGTATTGTCGAGTACTTGACTCTGGTGTTGTGATAGTGTAGTAACAAGGATATATGTGTAGTAATTTCGAGTACTTGACTCTGGTGTAGTGATAGTGTAGTAACAAGTATATATGTGTAGAAATTTTGAGTACTTGACTCTGGTGTAGTGATAGTGTAGTAACAAGTATATATGTGTAGTATTGTCCAGTACTTGACTCTGGTGTTGTGATAGTGTAGCAACAAGTATATATGTGTAGTAATTTCGAGTACTTGACTCTGGTGTTGTGATAGTGTAGTAACAAGGATATATGTGTAGTATTGTCGAGTACTTGACTCTGGTGTAGTGATACTGTAGTAACAAGTATATATGTGTAGTATTTTCGAGTACTTGACTCTGGTTTTGTGATAGTGTAGTAACAAGGATATATGTGTAGTATTTTCGAGTACTTGACTCTGGTGTAGTGATACTGTAGTAACAAGTATATATGTGTAGTAATTTCGAGTACTTGACTCTGGTGTTGTGATAGTGTAGTAACAAGGATATATGTGTAGTATTGTCGAGTACTTGACTCTGGTGTAGTGATACTGTAGTAACAAGTATATATGTGTAGTATTTTCGAGTACTTGACTCTGGTGTTGTGATAGTGTAGTAGCAAGGATATATGTGTAGTATTTTCGAGTACTTGACTCTGGTGTAGTGATACTGTAGTAACAAGTATATATGTGTAGTATTTTCAAGTACCTAACTCTGGTGTTGTGATAGTGTAGTAACAAGGATATATGTGTAGTATTGTCCAGTACTTGACTCTGGTGTAGTGATACTGTAGTAACAAGTATATATGTGTAGTATTGTCCAGTGACTCTGGTGTTGTAGTATTTACACATGACTCTTGACGAAATCGTAACTGCTTTTGTTTTCAAACCAAAATATGCCCAAACATCAGCTTCAAAAGCTCCTGGAGTCACTGTATCCTCTCGTCCTCAGTCATCACTGTATCATCTCGTCCTCAGGGATCTCTGGGATTTCACTGTTCCTTTAGCAGTGTAGGACATAACGACTGCTGCCATCTAGAGGCCGGATGTTTCATTGCAACACAAACATGAACAAACTCCATGAATGCGACGGATAATTGTTAAATGAAAAAACATTTTAATTATTGTAATTATTTTATTTGTTAAATACACTTTGACGAATAAACCAGAACATTTAAAAAAATTAAAATGATTTGAAAGACAAAAATACATTAAATAAATAAAAAATCTCATGTTATTTAAATGAATCAATACTTTCCACAAAACCTTGAGAAGCTTTAAGTTATATGTGTTGCTAAAAATCTAAGATGATTCATGTTTAAGTTTATATGGTCACATATTAGGATGTCAGTGTTTAACATAAATATCCAATAGTTGTGTGGGTTTACTCCGGACACTCCGGTTTCCTCCCACAGTCCAAAAACATACAGAGGTTGATCGAGAACTTTGGGTAAATTATCCATAGAAATGAGTGTGTGTGTGAATGGTTGTCTTTCTTTGTGTGTCCTGCGACAGACTGGCGTCCTGTCCAGGGTGTCCCCTGCCTCTCGCCCTATGATACTGGGATAGACTCCAGTCTCACCACGACCACAAGGGATAAAGCGGTAGAAAATGAATGAATTAAATAAATAAATATGAAGGTCAACAATTATACAGAGACTCACTTTAAAACTGAGGTTGAACTAAGTTAAGGGAATTAACTACAGTTGAAGATAGTTTTGGTATAAATCGAACACTTGGTACTACATATATATTATACAGAGTACTACAAGATTTTGGCCCCTGGTGTGAGTGAGTTTCAAACCCTTGTCTTCATTGATGTGCGGGAGCTTTTCGGAAGGATTCACGTGAGTCAAAACAGTTAAGTACTTTATGAATAAGTTAAAGATACATTACGATCTACAACAAGTACATTATGAATAAGCAAAAAGTACATTACGATCTACAAAAAATAGATAACGAACAACAAAAAGTATATTACAATCTACGGAAAGTACTTTATGAATAAGTAAAAAATACATTTCGATCTACAAAAAGTACATTACGATCTACAAAAAGTACATTACGAATAAGCAAAAAGTACATTACGATCTACAAAAAATAGATTACGAACAACAAAAAGTATATTACGATCTACGGAAAGTACTTTATGAATAAGTAAAAAATACATTTCGATCTACAAAAAGTAAATTACGAATAAGCAAAAAGTACATTATGATCTACGAAAAGAACAATTTGAAATAAGCAAAAAGTACCTTACGATCTACAAAAAGTACATTACGAATAAGCAAAAAGTACATTATGATCTACGAAAAGTACATTATGAATAAGCAAAAAGTACATTACGATCTACAAAAAGTACATTACGAACAACAAAAAGTATATTACGATCCACGAAAAGTACATTATGGAAAAGCAAAAAGTATATTACGATCTACGAAAAGTACATTATGGAAAAGCAAAAAGTATATTACGATCTACGAAAAGTACATTATGAATAAGCAAAAAGTACCTTACGATCTACAAAAAGTATTTTTTTTATTATTTTATTAAAATAACTAAAATAACTAAACTGAGGTTGAACGAAATTTCTTTTAAGGGAATTAACTACAGTTAAAGATAGTTTTGGTATTAATCTACCACTTGGTACTACACATACAGAGTACTACAAGATTTTGTCCTCTTGTGTGAGTGAGTTTCAAACCCTTGTCTTCATTGATGTCAGAAGGATTCATGTCAAAACAGGGAAACATGAGGAGTGAAAAAACACGCTTTGAGAACCAGGATTATTCTGGATTATCTTCCAACATATCCGTCAAACAACGAGGGATGGATTCTGTCCCAGCAGGCGGCCATCATATCGTTTTCGCCTGAGAACGAGGTTAGAATAACTGGGTCTCCGGCGATGTCTGGATAAGATCCGTCGTAACACGTTGTCTTTGTCAACGTTCGTATCGTTGAACCGCGAGTCGCCGCCGAGGACGGGAACCAGACACCGCGGCAACAATAGGATTCACAATGACGCCGACCTTCAGTGTCCGTTACCGAAAACTGTTTTTCTGGGGGCGTCGACGATCCTCGACCAATGGGACGAGTTAAAAGAGTTTAAAAAGTGTTCGACGCCCACGACACCTGAGTCAGTGTAAAAGAAGAGCTCGGAGGAAAAGTAAGTTTGTTCTTTTAATAACGTATTCATTTAAAATAATCATTTCATGGATCTAGGTTTGTTAAATATTTGAAAGTTGTATTGTGTGTATATGTACACGCTTTAATATTTACTCATGTATTGATGCAGTTCAAATTAATTGATGGATATTTAAGGGATTTTATTAGAATTTCTTTGATTTTTAATTTTTGTTGATTTTTATTTTCTTGGATGCGTAGGTTTATAAGATTAATAGTAAATATAAAATGAAATATTTATAAAATACAAACAATATGAGAAAAAAACAATATTGATAAAATACAAAAAATATAATATTGGAAAAAAATATTGAAAAATAAATAAATACAATATTGATAAAATAAATAAATACAAATAAAATTAAATCTTGATAAAATTCAAAATAGAAAATTATACAATCTTGATTAAATATAAAAACACAACCTTGATCAAATACATTAAATAAAAAAATAAATACAATATTGATGAAATAAATAAATACTATTAAAATACAATCTTGACAAAATAAAATAAAAAATCAACCTTCATAAAATAAATACATAAAAAATTAATAAAATACAATCTAGATAAAATAAAAAATTGAAAATAATACAGTCGTGATGAAATACAAAAACAAAACCTTGATCAAATAAATACAAAAAAAATAAGAACTAGATTAAATACAAAATATAAAATAATACAACCTTGATCAAATAATAGAAAAAAAAAAAAATACAATATTGATTTAATAGAAAATAATACAATCTTGACAAAATAACAAAAAAACATCAACCTTGATAAAATAAATACAAGAAAAAAAAATACAATCTAGATAAAATAGAAAATAATACAATCTAGATAAAATACAAAATAGAAAATAATACCTTGTTTCAAACAAATACAAAAAAATAAATAAAATACAAACTAGATGAAATACAAAATATAAAATAATATAACCTTGATCAAATAAACACAAAAAAGAAATCTAGATAAAATACAAAAATAGAAAAAAAAATCTGGATAAAAAAAGAATTACAAAAAACTATCTCGATCAAATACAAAAATATAATCTTACATTGTGGAGAACTAGAGATGCACGAGGTTTTTTCATCAAAATTAACTTACCTTTTTTTTTACTGTGTATTTAAATATGAACTAAATAACCTTTGCTTGCAAATATATGTAAATGTATCAATTGTTTTAATTATTTATTTTTGCTTTAAATTAAATTAAATTTCTTTTTTTTAAACCTCCCCTCAGATGAATGTAGTTGCAGCTTCTGTCCTGTTGGGATCGCTGTACCTCTGTAGAAGCTCAACGGCTCAGACGCTCGACGACCTGAAACATGCAGCGCGTGAGTTTTACAAAACATAATAACAAATAAATGTTAGTTATGATTCTATCTTGTAACTCCCTCAGGTAACCTGAAGACGGAGCTGCCGTGCGGGAAGTGGGATTGTAGCTGCGCCTTCGGTCGACCTCGCGGTTGTTGCTGCGCCGCGAACGAGATGTTCGACGTCGAGACCGAGTCCTGGGACCGGATGGTGCGATTATGGGGCCAGATCACCACTTTGAACACCAACGCCAGGTCCCTGGAAGGTATTCAAGTCGAGAGAGTTTTATCTGTGAATTAACCGGTATTTTTCTGAAGTAAAAGTACGTTACGTACTACAAAAGTACGTTACGATCATGAAAAGAACATTATGATCTAAAAAAAAATACATTATGAATAAGCAAAAAGTTACGAGCTACGGAAAGTACTGTAACGTTTGGTCTTCCTCACAATGACCAGACGATTGTCTTGCACAGATGGCTTCTTTAATTAGCAGTACCTGTGACCTTGTTTTGGCCTCAACCCACGCCGCTCGTTCTTCACACCACACGTTGTAAGCGAACTCTCTTCAACAACACCTGCGCATGCGCACACCTCCAACTTCTTAAAGTGCCCCGCAACATTACAAAACACAACAGGTTAGGATCGTTACACTGCCCCCCCAACAGTTAGTTTCTCGACCCCGAGGAAACGATAAAGTCTCTAAAGCGAGGAGGCAGCTGACGATGCCTTCTAGGCCGCCTGGATCTGGCCGAAAGACTAGGAGTCTCAAAAGTCTGGGGGTCCGAGCTGCTCTGGGTAACTGTTGGTTCACTCTGGGGCCCCCTATCCACAGCAGCAGGTAGTGCCACTGAACGTTCCCCCTGAAAGGAGGGCTGCAATTGTCCCCTGTATGGAGCCTGTCTGTCTCTGTGTAGGACCACCTTTCTTTAGGGGGTAACTGCACTCGATAAACCACCTCCTCCACCCTCTCTAAGACTCTGCAAGGACCAACCCAGTGGCTGTCCAATTTGCGGAACCGACCTTTATTTCTTCTGGGACTGAAAACCCACACCAGCTCGTCAGAACAGAAATGTCTCCCTTTAGTGGTCAGGTCATAGTTTCTCTTTTGGCATATTCCCGCCTTCTCCAACCGGTTCCTTGCCAACGTATGAGCCGTCTCCATACGGCCCTGTAGTTTCCGGGTGTAGTCAGGACCGGTTGCTGCAACTGGTGCTTCTGGTGGCACCCCGAATGCCAGTTCTGCCGGTGTCCTCAGCTCTCGACCCAGCATCAGCAGTGCCGGTTGTTGCTGGAGCTGCGCACTTGACCTGTCTAGAGGCCCTTTGTGTGAGGAGCGGGCATCACAGCTACGACAGAAGTCCTCTAAATCCCTTCTTTGCAAACCCCAGTAGTAGCTCTGGCGCAGGCGACGGAGGGTCTTGGAGACGCCAAAATGTCCTGACCCTGTGCCCCCATGGCAGGCCTCAAGAATAGAATAGAATAGAAAAGCTTTATTCATCCCCAGAGGGGAAACACACTTTCACAACAGCGCAGTTTAAAAAAATAAAGTGCAAGGAAAAAGAAATAATAAAAGAGATAATACAAAATAAAATAAAAACGATCTTAAGAATATACAATTATTTACAAAAATTAGAAATTTAACACTATTAACAAAATAAAATAGTATAAAATAAAATAAAATAGAAATAAAAACGGGAAAATAAAAATAAAAATAAAAAACACACAAGAAGAAAAACACACTACGGATTAGCATCAGGATATTTAAAGTAGAGAATTAAATATCCTGACACCAGTTGGGATGAAGGACCTTCTATAACGCTCCGTCCTACACTGGGGGTGCCTGAGCCACTGAAGGAGCTGGCCAGCTCCTCCACGGTCAGGTGCAGTGGGTGAAGAGCGTTGTCCCTGATGGAGGATAGTCTGGAGAGTGTCCTCCTCTCTCCCACCTCCTCCACCGAGTCCAGCGAGCGGCCCAGGACAGAGCCTCGTGACCAGCCTGTTCAGTCTCTTCCTGTCCCGGTCCGTGCTGCCTGCTCCCCAGCAGACCACAGCGTAGTGGATAGCAGAGGCTACCACGGAGTCATAAAAGGTCCTTAAAAGTGGTCTGCACACTCTGAAGGACCTCAGTCTCCCCAGGAGGTGGAGGCGACTTCGGCCCTTCTTGTACACGGCGTTGATGTGTGTGGACCAGTTCAGTTTATTGTTGAGGTGAACACCCAGGTATTTGAAGCTGTCCACCAGCTCAATGTCCGAGCCCTGGATGCTCACCGGTTGATGTGGTGGGGACTTTTTCCTGAAGTCAATCACCATCTCCCTTGTCTTACCGGTGTTTAAGCAAAGGTAGTTGCTCTCACACCAGTCAACAAAGTCCTTGATGACTGACCTGTACTCCAGCACCCCCCAGACACGCAGCCCACAATGGCCGAGTCGTCAGAAAACTTCTGGAGGTGACAGCTGCTGGAGTCATAGGTAAAGTCCGCCGTGTAGAGGGAAAAAAGGAAAGGTGACAGCACTGTCCCTTGAGGCACCCCGGTGCTGCAGATGGTCACCTCAGACCTGCAGTCCTGCAGCCTCACATACTGCGGCCTGTTGGTGAGGTAGTCCATCGTCCATGCTGCCAGCTGTGTCCCAACTCCTGCGTCCTCCATCTTCTTCCTTAGCAGCGCCGGCTGGATGGTGTGGCTCGGCTCCTTCGCGTGTACCGCCTTGGGAACCGGAACCACACAGGAGGTCTTCCACTGGACCGGGACCTTCTCCAGTTTGAGGCTCAGGTTGAAGATGTGTGTGACCAACTCACAAAGTTGATCAGCACAGTCCCTGAGCAGTCTGGGGCTGAGTCCATCTGGTCCAGCAGCTTTCCTGATCTTCAGTCGCCTTAATTCTCTCCTCACCTGTTCAGATGTAACAGAGAGAGGTGGCTGTGGGGGGTTGGGCAGCTGAGGCAGGATGCACATCTTTTCTAAGTGATTTTGGAACTACCACTTGCCACCTTTCCTCTCCCCACGATGGGTCCTTCCATGCCCGCTGTAAAACTCCATCTTTCAGCCGCAATGAATCAAACTTAGACCACAGTCCTTTGGTGGCAGTAGAGAGCCCAGATATTTCATCCCATGACGGCTTCTGACTGACCGTGCACCACTGAAGCACTGGCTGAAAATCTGGATCTTCTTCCTGCCTTGTTCTCCACTCAAGTGCTTTAACAACTTGCAGGGCCCTGCATGAGAATTGTCCAGTACTCTTTGCCTGTGTAAGCTCCCTCTCTTATACCTCTCCGATCAAATGGGGTTCTTCACTCATTTTAGCAGAGACGGCAGTGTTGGCTGTGGTTACAGGTGTTCTCCAATTCATCCAAGGGATGTTAGCGCCCTCCTGGAAAAGTCAGGGAACTATTCCCCAAGTTCAGGATGCATCCCACTGTGCGTAAGAAGTCCAACCCGAGGATGCAGGCATCTTGTATATCAGCCACCCAGGCTGTAAAAGGAACAGTCAGGTCCCCCACCTTCAACTGGAACACACACTTTCCCTTCATTGGAGCCAAGTCGCTAGTCGCTGTCCTCAGACACACCGTCGTTGCCTCCAGTGAAGCCCCTTCAGGGACTATGTCGGGTCGCACCAGCGTTGCGTTAGACCACCAGAGCCCTGCAGGATGTTCCCTCTACCGTCACTGGAACGTGGCAAAAGTCACCAACTTGGGTCCAACCCAACGCGATGACTTGGCTTGAGAGTGTTGTTGATGGTGTGTGGGTGGTTGTGCACAGGCCCCTTGATCGTTTCCCTGCTGTGTAGCGAATCTGGAGCATTGTCTGAGTAGATGTCCAGGTTGTCCACACCCCCAGCAGTTCTGTAGCCGACGGCGGGGACGCAGAGTAGAACCCAAAGCCTGCAAAGCTGCTGCCTGGATCACTTCCTGCTGCCATTCTCGGTCCTCCATCCCTCTGCCAGGCACTGCCAGCATTCTCACTGATGTTGACCCATTCGTCTCATCAAAATCTCTGCTTAGCATCTCTCTCTCCACAGCTAATTCCAGAGCTTCATTCAGCGTGGCAGGACGACTGAGAATGTATTACGATTACGATGTAAGAAAAGTACATTACGATCTACAAAAAGTAAATTACAATCTACAAAAAGTACATTTAGATCTACAATAAGTACATTAAGAATAAGCAGTAAGTCCAGAAAAGCGTTATCTCTTTGAACCTCTTAAGAAACTCATCCAGTATTTTTCTTCCGACCTCAGCTGGTATGAAATACGCCTTCAGAGCCACCATGGACCCAAGCATCGCCAACTCAGTGACCAAATGCTTCGGCCGCTTCACGACGGACGTTCCCGTCCCGTACACCATCGTCCCCGTCAACGACAACAACGCGTACAACCCGACTCTCGGTAGGAATCGCAACAACCGTCCTTCGAGTCTTTCCACCTTTTTCCGACGTCTTTGGTTTTCCAGGGATCTACACGGCGCAGCAGAACGGCGTGTTCGTCTTCACCTACACCGTCTACTCCATGTCACACAGCCAACTCATCCACACGGTACTTTCCACAGCAAATACACATGCAGAGCTTCGAGGGTTTTTTGACGGTGGATTGTGATCCAGGCCGTGCTGATGATGAACGGCGAGCCACAGGTCGTCATCGCCGAGAACAACCGCGACGACACGCAAGACAGCGGCGCTCAAGTAATCCACGATCCATGACTGGTTTTGTTTCTTACAAAAGTACATTATCATCTACAAAAACTACATTATGAATAAGCAAAAAGTACATTACGAGCTACGAAAAGTACATTATGAATAAGTAAAAAGTACATTACGATCTACAAAAAGTACATTATGAGCTACGAAAAGTACATTACGAACTACAAAAGTACATTATGATCCACAAAAGTAAATTACGATCTACAAAAGTACATTATGATCCACAAGAGTACATTACGATCTGCAAAAGTACATTATGATCCACAAAAGTACATTATGATCTACAAAAGTACATTATGATCCACAAAAGTACATTACGATCTACGAACAGTACATTATGAATAAGTAAAAAATACACTACGATCCACAAAAAGTACATTACGAATAAGCAAAAAGTACATTAGGAGCTACGAAAAGTACATTATGAATAAGTAAAAAGTACATTACGATTTACAAAAAGTACATTACGAGCTACGAAAAGTACACTACGAACTACAAAAAGTACATTACGAATAAGTAAAAAGTACATTACGATCCACAAAAAGTAAATTAAGAATAAGCAAAAAGTACATTATGATCCACAAAAAGTACATTACGAATAACCAAAAGTACATTAGGAGCTACGAAAAGTACATTATGAATAAGTAAAAAGTACATTATGATTTACAAAAAGTACATTACGAGCTACAAAAGTACATTATGATCCACAAAAGTAAATTACGATCTACGAAAAGTACATTATGATCCACAAAAGTACATTACGATCTACAAAAGTACATTATGATCCACAAAAGTACATTACGATCTACGAACAGTACATTATGAATAAGTAAAAAGTACACTACGATCCACAAAAAGTACATTACGAATAAGCAAAAAGTACATTAGCAGCTACGAAAAGTACATTATGAATAAGTAAAAAGTACATTACGATTTACAAAAAGTACATTATGAGCTACGAAAAGTACATTACGAACTACAAAAAGTACACTACGAATAAGTAAAAAGTACATTACAATCCACAAAAAGTAAATTACGAATAAGCAAAAAGTACATTATGATCCACAAAAAGTACATTACGAATAACCAAAAAGTACATTACGATCTACGAAAACACACAAACGTGTTTTTGTTCCTTCCTCAGATGGTGACGCTGGCGCTGAGGAAGGGCGACCAGGTCTACGTGCTGCTGAAGTCCGGGAAGGAACTGTGCGGCGAGCTGGATTTCAACACCTTCACCGGCTTCATCCTGTACGCCGACATCGACTACCTGTACTCCGCCAAAGAACCCACGTTCCTGTCTTACTATTAAAGTACTTCAGGGCGAGGCTTGTTCGAACGGACGACAGGACGTGAGCGAAGGAGATAATGTTGGACACTTGAAGACGGAGAGTGAGTTTAGACCAATAATTAAAGTCCTTTCCTGTAGAAAAATGTCTTTTTTTCTGTTTGTAAATCCGTTTTTCTGTTGACGTCATCAGGATATTAACTTATTACCTCCCCCAAGGAGGTCGTGTTGACAAAAGATTCCCTTAGTGTATCCGAGGTTACGTCTTAGTGGTGTTTTGTACTTGTATCTGCTGCTGGCTCCGTCAAGAACTAGAAAATATATACGTAAAGTATGTAGAGGTGTAAGAACATTGAGATAAATTACGATATTCTTTTCCACGATACTGTAACGATATTCGACAGCGATGATAAATATTGTTTGAGTATCAAAGGTTTTTTTCCTGTTCGCCAAATCATATTTTACATATCGACGTAGTTCTTTTATTGCTTTAAGTTCAATAAAGCGTGTATTAAATAAAATTATTCTATATTTTTATTTATTTATCTATTAACATATTTTTAACCAGGATTAATTTGAGTTGCAATTCAACTTCTGGCCTCTAGATGGCAGCAGTCATTACGTCCGCCGCTGAAGGAAGGATATAATCTTGCAAGATCCCAGTGATGACTGAGGACGAGAGGATACAGTGACTACAGCAGCTTTTCAAGCTGATGTTTGGACATATTTTGGTTTGAAAACAAATGAAAGCAGTTACGACTTCGTCAAGAGTCATGTGGTCTGTAAATACTACAACACCAGAGTCAAGTACTGGACAATACTACAAATATATACTTGTTACTACACTATCACAACACCAGAGTCAAGTACTAGACAATACTACACATATATTCTTGTTACTACAGTAACACAACACCAGAGTCAAGTACTGGACAATACTAAACATATATACTTGTTACTACACTATCACAACACCAGAGTCAAGTACTGGACAATACTACACATATATACTTGTTACTACACTATCACAACACCAGAGTCAAGTACTTGACAATACTACACATATATACTTGTTACTACAGTATCACAACACCAGAGTCAAGTACTGGACAATACTAAACATATATACTTGTTACTACACTATCACAACACCAGAGTCAAGTAATGGACAATACTACACATATATACTTGTTACTACACTATCACAACACCAGAGTCAAGTACTGGACAATACTACACATATATTCCTGTTACTACAGTATCACAACACCAGAGTCTAGTACTTGACAATACTAAACATATATACTTTTTACTACACTATCACTATATATTGTATTGTTGACCGTGAATACGTATCATATCGTCAGATTCTTGACTAAACACAGCTCTGATGACACTTGTTCTATTTATTCATTTAAAAGGTTTGAATAACCAGATGTATATCAAAATAGTTTGGTTCAGGTGAAATGAGCTCCTTGGCAGAGGTATGCACTCTTCTGGTGATCTAGTTACATAAATATACACTGATCGAACATGAAATTACTTTCATGCTCCTTGTCAATCAACAATACATGTTTCATCTTCTTGTAGAACATTTAAAAAATGTACTTGAAGAGCTTGAACGACTTTAACAACAACTTTTACGTGATATTTGTTTGTAATTGATTAGAAACTACTAAACACACATCGAAACTCTAGTTATTGAGATTATTTACTTTCATAATAATGTTTTTTAGGTTGTGTTACAAGTATGAATTACTTCTTAGACTTTAATCATATAAAAAAAGAACAAATAATAATAATAAATTACTTTTATGATGATCAAAGATAAGATTAATTAACAAGCTTTATGTTGTTAAATAATGATTTTAGTCCCTATTTTTTATTTAGAATTAGGAACTTTACAAATGAGCAAAGAGTACATTAAGATCTAAAAAAACTACATTACGATCTTAAAAAAGTACATTACGATCTAAGAAAAGTACATTACGATCTCCAAAAAGTACATTAAGATCTCCGAAAATTACATTAAGATCTCCGAAAAGTACATTATGATCTACAAAAAGTACATAATGAATAAGAAAAAAGTACATTACGATCTACAAAATCTACATAATGAATAAGCAAAAAGTACATCACAATCTACGAAAATTACATTACGATCTACGAAAAGTACATTACGATTTACAAAAAGTGCATTATGATCTACAAAAAGTACATTACGATCATGAAAAGTACATTACGATCTACGAAAAGTACATTACGATCTACGAAAAGTACATTATGATCGACAAAAAGTACATAACAAATTAGAAAGAAGTAAATTACGATCTACAAATAGTACATTACGATCTACGAAAAGTACATTACAATCTACGAAAAGTACATTATGATCTACAAAAAGTACATAACGAATAAGAAAAAAGTACATTACGATCTACAAATAGTACATTTAGATCTACAATAAGTACATTACGAATAATCAAAAAGAACATTACGATCAACAAAAAGTACATCACAATCTACGAAAATTACATTACGATCTACGAAAAGTACATTGCGATCTACAAAAAGTACATTACGATCTACAAAAAGTACATTACGAATATGAGAAAAGTACATTCCGATCTACAAAAAGTACATTACGAATAAGAAAAAAGTACATAACGATCTACAAAAAGTACATAACGAATAAGCAAAAAGTACATCGCGATCTACGAAAAGTACATTACGATCTACAAAAAGTACATTACGATCTACAAAAAGTACATTACGATCTACAAAAAGTACATTACGAATAAGAGTAAAGTACATTCAGATCTACAAAAAGTACATTACGAATAAGAAAAAAGTAGATTACGATCTACAAAAAGTACATAACTATTCACAAAAAGTACATTACGATCTACGAAAGCACATTACGATCTACGAAAAGTAAATTACGGTCTACGAAAAGTACATTACGATCTACAAAAAGTACATTACGATCTACGAAAAGTACATTACGATCTACGAAAAATACCTTAAAGAAGTTATTATTAAACTTCCGGTGAGTGTCAAAGTGACGTTGTAAGAAAGGAATTTGAACGTTCGACACATAAAACAGGCTCTTAGGCAGAAACTGCAGAGTTTCTATTAGTCTTTTCGTTTTTTCCTTCTTCCCTCCTTTCACACTGGAGCGAGAGAGAGAGAGAGAGAGAGAGAATCTCCTGAGAGAATTTCTAGAATTCCTGCTGACCAGAGCGACGTTGAAAAAGCTCTTCCCAAATAAGGCTGTGGAGCCGACGGACGATGGGATGGAGAGGAATGAGAGAGAGAGAGAAGCTGCTGAAAGGCCATGCCCTTGTAAGGATGAAGTTTCCTCTTCTTTTTCTTTTTTTTTTCCCCCTTCCTTCCTTTCTCTCGCTCCCTCGTTCTCTCCCGCCCTCTGGTCGAAGGAGACGTGACGTCTCGTCTCTTTTAAGTCCAGCGTTTTCCAGAGGGAGGTTCTTGAAAAAGACAAACTCTCGTCCGCACTCGTCCTCGTCGTTCCTCCACTCTTTGTCCTTCACGCAGTGAGTACATCTTTCTCTTCTTCATCTGTTCATCTTCACCACACCATCTGCTCTTGTTAGGCATCATCCATCGCTCTTTTTAGACAGAAAAGAAAAGATAAATGTCGTTTTTTTAAATATGTATTTGCCAGATATGTGTGGAATTAAACCTAAATAATAGTAAAACAATGTTTTAAAAGTTGTTTATTTACTAGTTTGATCTATATTTGTATCTACAGCTGATACTTAAACGTGTTAAAATCCAAGTGGACTTTTTATTTTACACTCTTTTACTGGTTTAGTCTCTTGTAAAGCATTTTTTATTTTAAATATTTTTTTTTATGCGTCAATGCAGGACTCTATCCATAAGGGGCACAACTGAGCTCATGGCCACCTTTGAAAATTATTTTGGAGCCCAACCCAGATCATTTTAAGATAAACTTTATACACATCGCATTAAATGTAACAACAAAAATAATATTTGTTGCATTTTTGGACAATAATAAAAATAATGGTATTTCTCTTTAATTTTTTTTTTTTACATTTATACAAATTTAAAAAAAATTTTTTTTACGCTATACATATACAGTGTAAGTTTTCAATATATTTATATTACTGTTATTCAGTTATTTAAAAAGTTATTATTAGTTATAGACAGAAGCAGAAAATCTCTTTGTCAAAAGGAATAAATCTGCAACTCGACTCATGAGCAACAGGGGGCAGTGTTTCCTGCACAGCAACACGGAGCAAGCGTATTTGTTGTTAAAAAAACATTTTGAACATTATATATATATATATATATATATATAAATATTATATATTTATATCTATAAGTATATTCTCTATCTTTAAAGTCGTGTCGGCCGACAAATTTATTTATTAAAATTTTAATTGTATTCATGTGATCGACTCCCAAATGTATGAAGGCAGATAAGTGTCTTCATTCAATAAAAATTATATTTTAAATAAAAAAAGGTTAAATAAATGAAAAAAAAGAAGGAATTAAATCAATAAAAAAGTTGCTTCTGTGAAAAACAAATATTTTTATAAAAAACACACATTTTTTATTGGAGCAATTTTTAAATTGGATAATAAAAGCAGTGCATACCTCTGCCAAGAAGCTCATTTCACTCGACTCACTATGTATAAAATCAATAAAATCACTTCCATGATTCAAGATATATTTTCGCTTATGGCAAAAAAAACAAAACATTCGGACTCAAATCTCACGTAGCGTCCGAACCACTGCCCGACTCACAAGGTTTTTTAAAACCTGCTGAAAAAAAAAACTTTTTTTCCCCCAATACACGTCACGTTTGCAGCTTTTTGTAGATTATAATGTACTTTTTGTAGATCTTATTGTACTTTTTGTAGATCTTTATGTACTTTTTGTAGATCTTTATGTACTTTCTGTAGTTCATTATGGACTTTTTGTAGTTCGTTATGTACTTTTTGTAGATCGTAATGTACTTTTTGTAGTTAGTTATGTACTTTTTGTAGATCGTAATGTACTTTTTGTAGTTAGTTATGTACTTTTTTTTAGATCTTAATGTACTTTTTGTAGTTAGTTATGTACTTTTTGTAGATCGTAATGTACTTTTTGTAGTTAGTTATGTACTTTTTTTTTTATCTTATTGTACTTTTTGTAGATCGTTATTTACTTTTTGTAGTTCGTTAGGTACTTTTTGTAGTTCGTTATGTACTTTTTGTAGATCTTAATGTACTTTTTTGTACATCGTGATGTACTTTTTGTACATCGTAATGTACTTATAGCTTGTTCGTAATGTACTTTTTGTACATCGTGATGTACTTTTTGCTTGTTTGTATTGTACTCTTTGTAGATATTAATGTAATTTTTGTAGATCTTAATAATAAACAAGTCAACGACAGAACATTATGTTCATAAAACGTGTTTTTTAAATATTTGAAAATGTTCAAACTTCCACATTTCAACAGTTTCACTTCACGCTGGAAACTTTTCTGATCTCGACTGTTAAAGTGTTTTCATGTGTTTTGGTCGAAGCAACGTTTATGAGGCGAAGAACAAGTGGAAAAAAAGGAGAGAGAGAAAAAAAAGAAGGAATTCCAGTCAAACATTATTCCACAATTACATAATGACTGAATGTGTGTGTTCATGTGTGTGTGTGTGTTCGTGTGAGCGTGTGTGTGTGTGTGTACATGTGTGTGTGTGTGTGTGTGTGTTCATCTGTGTATTGCCAAGTTTCCTGAGGTCTGGAAAAGAAGTGAAGGAAAAAGAAGTTTAATTAAACGTAGTATTTATACGTGAACCTGGAGGTGAAAGTATACGAATGTAAAATGAAACGTACAGAAGTCAATCATTTGCATCAGAATATTCAATTATTTCAAATGTTGAAAAGTTTTTTTTTAAGCACTTGATTATTTGTTAATTAATTTAATTTAACAATTTCTATATTGAAGGTTTGAATTAGTTTTTTATCTTTGGATCCAGAAAATCAAACTCTGTGTAAAATAAATAATTACAATTATTATATACAACTATTTGCAAAATGCTTGAAAATATTATTATTTTTATTTTATGTACTTTTTGCTCATTTAAGTATTTTTTAATTTTGATTGTTGTTATTATCATTGTTATTATTTTGCATTTAATTATTTTTTAATACTTGAATTCAATGATTTCTACACTGAATGTTCAAATTACAAATTTCGATTAACTAAAAAAGTATTTTAATTCTAATAATTCCAACAATTCCATAGTAAAATTTCTAAATTGAATATATTCGAATCCATTTAAATTAAATATATACATAAACATGGTTTAAAATAGTTTTTATATCGAATTTAAATGCTATAAATTATATATTTATAAAAAAAAAAACATTTAAAAAAAAAGAAAATTAAGAAAAGAAAAGTTTGAATTATTGGAACAAGAAAATAAAACGATGTTTAGATGTTTAAAAATAATAAAAATACATTTAAAATGAATGAATTTGTATTCAATTATTTATCAAATTAATTCAACCTTTTCATATAAAAGTTCATCCACGATCCTCGATATATTAAATGCTTAAAAATCTAAACATTTTAATACAAACAAATTCATTAAGAGTTAAAAAGTTCAATTAATTCAATATTCCGAAGCTTCCACTGTAACATGACTCAGCACTTTACACTAACATGACTCGTGGACACGTGTGGTTTCATTAACCATTAACCTTTAACCTCTAACGTTTGGACTTCCTGTAGGAACCAGAACCAGAATCCAAGATGGCAGCAAAGGTTTGATGTGTATATATATGCAGACGACACTCTGCTGTGTGTGTTGCGAGCGGCTGCCCACAGGGGGCGACATTGTGCATTTTTTAACCAAGCGTCTGCAGAAGAAGCCGACGATGAAAACTTTTTTGCTTCTTTTCCACGCGTTTGACTCGCATGTCACCGTTGATTGATGGGAAAACGTTTGCGCCGTCGTGGGTCACGTGACCTCGGACGACACCCGTCACTCAACCTTGACCCCGTCGTCCCCCCGCAGGGCGTCGTCGGCATGGCTAACAAGGGTCCGTCGTACGGGATGAGCCGACAGGTTCAGGACAAGATCGACAGCAAGTACGACCCGGAGCTGGAGCTGGTTCTGGTCGAGTGGATCAGCCGTCAGTGCGGCGCCGGCGTGGGTCGACCCGAGGCCGGGAAGATGGGCTTCCAGGCCTGGCTCAAGGACGGATGCGTGAGTGACTGGAGCGTGTTTTGATTGACAGAACCACAATTAACTTTATTATTATTATTATTATACACTTTATTATTCATACGTTTTATAAACACATTATTATTATGTTACGTTTTCTTATAAATCACTTGTATCTCAATTCTATATCATTTTTAAATTGATTAATGATAATCAATAATTAATAATAATATATATATATTATTTTTTTTAACCACTACAGAAGAAATAATAAAGTCAAAGTTGTATTAGAAAAAAATAAAAATAATAAAAGTTAAATAGTCAACAGTGTAAATTAATTTAATTAAAAAACACTAAAGAATAATATAAGAAAGTAATAAAGTCAAGGTAGTATTAAAATATATATACATTTATATATATACCTTTAAAACACAAACACATTTAAAAAAAAAAAGTTAATTTAAATGGGTTTGAATTTAAATACATTACATTTACTTTTGAATTATTGGAATTAAAATTCTCGACGAAGTCTACGTGTAAAAAACTAAAAATATTTATTTTTATATGTATAAAAAAAAAATGTAAAACCACTAATGAAGAAGAAATAAAGTATATATACTGTATAGTATATATATATATAACACGATTATAAAAAAAATGTATAATAATAAAATGAAAAAAATATAATCATTAAATAAGAAGTAATTGAGTTAATGTGGTATCAAAAAATAAATATAACCATTAAAAACAACATATTCAATGAAATATTCTATAACGTGATTAATGGTAAAAACAAGAACAAAAGGTGATTTCAAAATAAAAGTGGAATAATTCATCATTTTTGAGTGAAAATTAAATGTATTGATAAAATAATTGAATGAATTCAAATAATAAAAAATAAAACACATATTAAATTTACCAAAAAAAACTCCAAAATGGTAAGATTAAAAAATGACAAGAAGAACAAAATGTGATTTCAAAATAAAAGTGGAATAATTCATCATTTTTGAGTGAAAAGTAAATGTATTGATAAAATAATTGAATGGATTTCAAATAATACAAAATAAAACATATATTAAATTTACTAAAAAAAAATTAAAAATCAAAAAATGACGAGAAGAATAAAAGGTGATTTCAAAATAAAAGCTGGAGGATTTGTGCTGCAGGTCTTGGGCGAACTCATCAACAGCCTGTTCGCGGGAGACAAACCCGTGAAGAAGACCCAGAGCTCGTCCATGGCCTTCAAGCAGATGGAGCAGATCTCACAGTTCCTCAGCGCCGCCGAGAAGTACGGCGTCACCAAGACCGACATGTTCCAGACCGTGGACCTGTGGGAAGGTTCGGACCCCGAAGGTTCTGGTTGTGAGCGAAGCTGAGTTGTTGACGCCCTGGTGTGTTGAGCAGGGAAGGATCTGGCCGCGGTGCAGAGGACCCTCTCCGCCCTGGGGAGCCTGGCCGTCACCAAGGAAGAAGGAACGTACCAGGGAGACCCCAACTGGTTCTTCAAGTGAGTTCTTTTGGAACCAAGTATTTCAGCGAAGATCTCGTGGTCGTTTGGTTGAATTTAAGAGGCTAGGAATGAAAGAATATTGAATTTAAAATATATATTTTTTTATTATTGGAATTAAAATATCAAAATCTGTGTAAAAAAAAGGGAAAAATTGGATTTAAAACGTATATATATGAAAAAAAAATGCAAACTTTTAATATAGAAACTGTTTAATTCAACCTGGTATTACATTTTTTTTAAAGAAAATGTTAACAGTAAAGAAAATCTCATAACGTAATAATTAATTAATAAGCCATTTAAGAAAAAATAAATAAATTAGAAAAAAATTATTTAAAAAAATAAATTAAAAAAAACTTTCAAAATACAAATTAGTAATTAACTCATTTCATTTATATACAGATAATGTAATTCACTTTGACTATGAACGTTTTTTAATTCAATTATACAATAAAAACAAATTCAACCTTTTGATTAGATTATTGCACAAAAAATATACTTTGGTATAAAAAAAAAATTGAATTAAATTATAGCAAAGATTTGATTTAAAATTGATATAAAAACTGAAATATTGAATAAATAATACTTTAAACATCAACCTTTCAATTAAAAGAAAAATAAAAAAAATTCAGCCTTTGGTTAAATATATAATTTCATTAAATTATAAAAATATATATTAATAGTTAGATCTTTTAATACAAAAAGTATGTATTGAATCAATATATATATATATATATATATATATATATATAATAATTATTATCTCTCTATATATATTAAAAAAAACAAAATATCGATACTTTTTTTTTTTTAAATAAATTGTACTAAAAATGTACCTCTAATATACAACTTTAATTGTTAAAAAAAAGTATTAAAAAACTTTCAAAATACAAATGATTTACTAATTAATTTTATTTATATACAAATTATTTAATTTATTCTTTAATTTAGCAGATTAAATCAATTATTCAATAAAAACAAATTCAACCTTTCCATGTACAAAATATTGTATTAGATTATTACACAAAATAATACTTTTAATATAAAAAATATTGAACTAAATTACAACAAAATTTGATTTAAAATGGATATAAAAACCGAAATATTAAGTAAATTTTACTTCAACATTTCAATTTAAAAATTTTTTAAATTAAATTTAAAAAAAATGAATTCAGTCTTTGGTTAAATACATTTTTTAATTAAATAATAAAAAATATATTTATAGTTCAACCTTTTAATATACAACTTAAAATTATTTAAAAAAAAATCAATTATTTAATTAAATTATAAAAAGTAATGTTCATAATTCAACCTTTTAATACATAAATAATTGAATTAATTGACTTAATAACAACAAATATACAGACTTTAAATACACAAATTACAATTATAATAAGTCAATTCTGATGATATATAATTATAATCCCATATAAATTCATGATCAGACCCAAGTCAGTTTTTCTAAACCCTGAACACTCTGGCGCAGGAAAGCGTCGGAGAACAAGCGCGACTTCAGCGAGGACCAGCTCAAGGCCGGCAAGAACGTGATCGGCCTCCAGATGGGATCCAACAAGGGCGCGAGCCAGGAGGGCATGAGCTACGGACGACCTCGACAGATCCTGTGAAACCACCGACCTCTAGATCCTCGTCTCTGTGCAGCCTGTAACGACGACCCTCGACCCCCGACCCTTGACCCCCGCTCTGCTCCCCTCGACACTTTTTAGTACAAGTCAACGTCTGGAGGCCAAAAATTCTTCATCGTATCGAAGCTTGATTTGTTGCCCAGAAAAAAAGAAAAGAAAAAGATTCAAACTTCTCCGAGGACTCGGTTCTGATCCGATCTTCCGATGCTGTTCTTGCTGTGTGGAGGCAATATTTTTGTACATTGTCTTAATAAATAATTCATTTGAAATTAAACTCTGGGATTATTTTTGTGAAGCGACACGTCAATCACACGCTCAAATCTCCAAGCAGCCTGGGTTCGAGTCCCGAACCAAACGATTCCTTCAACATCAGTTAAAAAATACTTCATTTTTACAGGCTCAGTATTCAATAATTCTATTTATTTGAAACTATAAATAAATAAAATAAGGTATAAATAGATGTAACTACATCGAAAATGTCTAAATAACATTTTAAACCATAAAAAGTTTTAAATAGTTTAAAAATAAGAGAACAATTTAAAAATGTATAGTCAAAGTGCTTCCTTTTCTTATAGTAAAGTGTTTTTAAATTCTTGTATTATTATTACAACGATTACATGTATTTGTTTAAGATTCAGTTATAAATGTAAAAAATAATAATGTCCAAAAAACAGGTTAAAATCACAATTAAAATAAAAAAACATTTCAATAACTGAAAAAGAATAAAAAAACTTTTATACATTTATAAATGTTTAAATCAACCTTTTAATGAATATTCAATAAAAACAAATTCAACCGTTCAATAAACAAATTATTAAAAACATTCTTATCTACCTTTAAATATAGAAATGATTCGAAAAAAACCTAATTTAAAACTTAAAACATTTATCTTAAAATACATTTTTGAAAAAGTTAACATTTAATATTAATTTTTTTTACTTTGATATAAAAAAAAAGAAGTAACCTTTCATTTGACAAATCGTTGAATTATGCTTTTCTTAAATTGACCAAAACCTGTTAAAAACAACTATTTTCATCACTAAAAATGAGGTTTTATAGTCAAGGTGGGATAAACTATACATTTATAAAAAAAAACATTTATTTTTTAATGTGTCTAAAATAACAATTGAATGAATTTAAAATTTAAAAAATTACAATTTGACTTTATAACGTTACCGTCATTGAATTAAATGATTACATAGAAAATATACCTGTTTCATAACAATATTGAATTAAATGATTACCAAAAATACCTTTAATATAAAAAATATTGAATTGAATTATTAACATAAAAGAAATTGATATAAAAATATTGATTTGAATTATGCCAAAGAAATTCGATACAAAAATCGAAATTATAGAATAAATGATATTTTGAAAATCTACCTTTTAATACATAACTTTTTTGATGAAATTACTTTAAAAAAAAATTCAGCCTTGTTTTTTTTTTTTTAATAATTTAATTAAATTATTAAAAGATATATTTATAATTTAACTTTTTAATACAGAAATGATTGGATCCAATTATATATATATAAAAACAATATTTCAATATAATAATGATTAAATTAATTATATTGAAAATAAACCTTTCTATATACAACTTTTTAATTTAAATCATAATGTTTGTATTAAAGAAAGGGAAGAAATGTATTCAATTTAAATGCTGAATAAAAACTGTACTATTACAGGACGTGAATCAATATCATTAGGAAAAAGACACAATAATTAAGATGTATTTTGAAAAGTTACAACAATATTTGAGCTGAAATACAGTTAAAGTTTGATGTTTTCTTTCTTCAGACACAACAGAAATTCATCGTATTAAAGCAACACAAACTTAAAGCTGCCGGTTCAATTCCCAAACTCTTTTTATTGCCGATATATTAACCTTGCACAGCAAAGCACACTTTCCCAGAATCCCTGCTCCGCGTACAAAAGACAAGAGCTGAACATAGAACAGTAGAAAAACACAGAATGACAGTAACAAATACAGCAGCACACGTCGTGTGAATATTGCACTTCAGAAAAAACTTTATAAAACCCACTTCAAGTTTGTTTTAACTTTAACGGTTTGATAAATATCCACAGGTTTGTATCCTTTGAATCAAACCTAAAGGTCACTCATGAAAGTCTCATGTACTCGCTCGCACAACACACACCATACATTCTTTGTCTTTTTTTTTAACTTGAATTCAGTGTCAAACTACAATATTTGTATGACGATATTTCAGAGACATCGAAATATTTAATGATTGAATTTTACATTTCAAATTTTGATTTTTTTTAGTGCACGTTTAATTAAGCATTGAATTGTTTTTGTTGAATTTTACTAAACATTTTATATTTTCTAAATTACTTTTATTTATTCATTATTATTATTATTATTATTTACACATAGAGTTTGTTATTCTTATCCCAATAAATCAAATCAAAATATTTTCTAAATGAAATATGTTTTTATTGAAAGCCTTACAAATTCAAAATATAAATGGTATAATCCAGCAGACATTACTAGAAGAGCGCCGAGCTCCCTGATCGTCACATGATCTCCTGCACGTCGCACGATTGGCTAAAACAATTCCCACGAAGTAGCTTCGATACTTGATAACGTCTGCTGGGACTATTTTAGCAACATTTTATATTGAATTCAAAAGACTCCGAATCACAAAATATGAAACTTATAAAAAAGTAATTTTAAGTATTGGAATTAAAATATCAAACTCTATGTGTAAAAAAAATAACAACATTGTTTTAGAAAGTATTCATTTCTTAAAAATAAATAAGAAAAAAAAAAAATTAAAATATAATTAAATGCTTAAGAAAACAAAGCTTTTCAGACAGAAAATATTTGAAATGTGATATAATTAAAAAACTTAATATCAGGCACTGATTTACTTCCATACACACAAGTTCACATATTATTAAAACAAAATCATTGAAGGGGTTTTTAACCAGAATAATACTCTGTTTTTATTTTTGGAAACTCAGTTTTATAAGAAACTTGATTCTGTTTCCAAAAGTGAGACTGTATATATGTGTATATATATATATACTTATACATATACATACTATACGTATAAATATATATATATATAAACATATACATATACATATCTATCACGCCACAGTCGTTTCTCTTCACACATCCATCACGATCATCCCGTCACAGCACACATGGATCTCGATTAAAGGCCACTTAACTTGGGAGTCTGGATCCTGCAGCTCCACAGGGACGAGGGAGCGCCTGAGAAAAGGGGTCCTTGGGGGGGGGGGGGGTCTCTGCTACGTGGCCGCCAGAACTTTGGTGTTGGAGTCCAGCACCGTCAGCAGCTCCATCTGCGAGTCCCGGCCCTCCACGTCCTCGCTCCTCTCGTCCTCCTCCTCCTCCGCCGCCTCCTCCACTCCTCCTCGTCCTCCTCCTCCTCTGCGGGTCCAGCGACCTCTGTGACCCCCGCGTTTGCGCCGGAGTCCCAGGAGCCCCCTGAAGTCCACGTGGCCCAGCGTGACCTCCAGCGTGTAGTAGAGGGACCAGAAGAGAGCGAAGCAGCCCAGCATCAGCAGGAACTGCAGGAGGTCGAGAGACGACGTTAAACCACGACTAACTAACCTTTTTTTCATCACAAAGCTTTGCCGCCCAGCAGACCGAACACAAACATAGAATTTAAACACAGTACTGTAGTGACCAGTGTGTAGGAAGCCCGGGTGTCAACGTCTACACGTGTGATCGATTATACATTTGGTTCGTACGAAACGTTTAGTAAAATCCTGAACCGTTTACACGCTACAATATAAACCGTGGCACAGAGATGGTGTCGACCAATGAGGCGCGTGTGTTTTGGTCATGTGATGCCCCAGAAAGTAGACTGTGGTGTCAATAATATTAGTATTTATTTATTAGTATTGCTCTGGACGTATACTACTATGGAACCTCGCTGAGTAATACTATGACGCTTTGTGGAGTAATACTAGGATAACTCGTGCTGCGGCTTCGTAGTTTTTCAGCTCTGTGTATCACAGTAAAAGCCCTTCGATGTAAGTAAGAAAATCAAGTATTTATATTTTCACTGTCGATCTTTGAGAAAATGAAATGATCTTAAGTTTGCCTTATAGTTAGAAGATCATTATGTTGGCTATAATTGAGTTTTTGAAGCGAGAATAAAACATTTGTTTTCTGATAACTACCGGAAGGGCTTTGCTGTAATGGGATTAGAATGTTTTTGGAATGGAGACAGAACCCTCTAGTGGTGATACATCGTAGGTGACAGTTACCGACCTTTGCTGTGTCTCAAATCGCATACTACTCTTAATATACTAGAAGTTAGTATGCATCAGTTTAGTGTACGTACTAACTATTAACTAATTCTCCACAGATAGTATGTCTCAAATCAAACACTGCTGCTACACACTAACAGGAAATCACATGACAGCTTCTTCTTCTACTACTATTTAACGATGTTTCAACCAGCTGTTTGAACGCTATCGCCACCTGCTGGCAGCACGTTTTGCAACTTTGGAAAAAGAAATAAAGAAAAAATATGAGAATCTAAATATTCGCAAGATATTTAAGCTGGTATCAGCAGCGAAGACGTGTCATCCTTCTACTGCTGCTGAAAATGCACCTGTAAGTATATGAATATATATGCATTTATATATGACGTAACTTCCGTTTAAAACGTCACTAAGATGGCGGCTGTTTAGTGTGTTTAGTGTCCATCGAACCATGCTCAGTTTTGTGGGCGTGTTCGTACGCCAATTTAGTGTGCATGGCGCACTAAATTCCGCGTACTAAGAATTGAGACGCACTAACACACTAAAAATACTAACTTTGAGTACGCTAGTATGCGATTTGAGACACAGCACTTGTCTACGGGGAAAAATCCTTTACCGTGCCCCCTAGTAGAAAGGCATCATGGGATTGCATGCGTTGTTGGCACCATAATTAAGGTAGGTGAGGTAGTGAGTGAGCACCAACCACCCGTTCCTGTTCTCATGGCTCAACTAGCGACTGGTCGGTGAAGCAGTTGCTGATGTTTCACGATACAGTGTCGTCGGTTCACGAGCAATTTCAAAAAGCTTTTGGAGGTTTTATGGAATAAGTGGTTCAGCGCCTAAGATAATAGAGTGAAGAGCGCCACCCAGAGGCCGTTTTGAAAAAAATAAGGACACCGTATCATGAAGCCTCATCAACACATCGTAAAGAAGGAAGTAAGGAAATACCAGACAACGTCATAATGAGCCTTAATGACAATAACATGTTTCTGGTCGTGCTGTTTTGGGGCTCCTAGGAACAGCCAATGAGAGCGAGAAAGCGCAGGAAGGGGCGGGACCAGTTGAGTTTGACAGACATGTCACCATTTAACTATTATTTTTATTTTTTATGCTACATTTTTACTTCATTGGTTTCCATCGATCTCTCATCTTCTCACACAAACACACAAGTATTTATGTTTTCCTTTGATCTCCAAAAGTGTTTACCTGAGTCGAAGTGTGCGTCGACTGTTCTTCAAGGTGGTTCATTAAAATACTTTCCCAAGTTTTAATTGTGCTGCAGGAATGTTTTTTTTCTAGGATTTGGGTTTTTATTGGGAAGGCATGAAGAATGTAGAAAATAATCTTGACAGAGAAGAATGTTTATGGAGGTTTGGTTCTCGTCGTCATCATAAGTGAAGCTAAAGACACATGGAACTGGTGAAGGAACACGTGTAGGACGGAACGTTTGGCTGGAAGTTAAAGTCAGAAAAATGCTGAAGTCCAAAATATTTAGTTACTTTAGAACAGACCTGGGAAAAGTGCGGCCCGGGGGCCACATGCAGCCCTTTTACTGTATTTATGGGGCCCTCTTAATGTCAAAGGATGATCATGTATAAATGGTTCTAATGCATTAACAAATGTATTTAGTATGTATTATTCATTTTCACATAATAATAATAATAACACTTCACATAACACTTCACATAACAAACACAGAGAGAGAAAATCAAATAGTAAATTTATGTTGCATTGACTATTACATTGTGAAAGGTCTTTTATTTTAAAGAAGACCTGATTAACATTACTCTGTGACCCGTCAGGACACTCGTTTTCACTGGAGTTTACTCAAAATATAAACCTGTAAACAAGAAACAAACCACACGACACCATCTTGTTGCAGAAACACAAGTCTGGAGTCGTTACTGATTCAACACTATGTTCATTTGTACTTTAACTG
The DNA here is from genome assembly GCF_982586985.1 of Callionymus lyra. Taxonomy (NCBI): domain Eukaryota; kingdom Metazoa; phylum Chordata; class Actinopteri; order Syngnathiformes; family Callionymidae; genus Callionymus; species Callionymus lyra. Next base: position 7,129,093 of record NC_141824.1, read on the forward strand.
CCCGTCAAGCTATTTTATTTTGACCGTTTTTATTCGTTGTCTGGCTCTTGAAAATAATGCTGAATACAAACCTGATCCGGGACAAGTTTTTTTTTAGTTAATCGTTACCACTTTTAATACTGTACTCTGAACTTCAGAATTATCCAAATATGGTTGGACGCCGCAAAGGTCAGCTGTGATTGGATCGGCTGGGCGGCAAAGCATAATTGAGTTTGCAAGTGCAAATAAATGTTGAATTAAACAAGTGTTATGGTTACTAGAGATGTAGTGTATTGCAGGGTTGCGAGGATGGTTCAGAACACAACAAGGGACCTCTGATTATATTTAAATGTCTACGAGCGTCAAGTCGCTGCAAAAAGAAGCCATGCTTGGAGACTACCTTGAGGCTGCTGGAGGTAAAAGGGCTGACGATCTCTGGTGCGATGTCCAGGCCTGGAGGACACGGCAGAGAAAAGTTTCCGTCCAGATACTTGCCACTCATGGCATCCTCCACCAGGCTGTCAGTATGAAGTCATCATCATTATTGTTGTTAATAAACATATCTTAGAGGATTTTCAGTGTCTTACGCCATCCTCTCCTGGATGTCCTCGAAGGTCATCGAGGAGCCATACAAGGTCATCTTCCACTTCCGGAGGACTCCAGCTTTGGCACATTGATTTGACGACGGTTCTCCTGCAGGACGGCGAAAAGGATGAGACGCTCGGTAAAACTAGGGGGCGCTCACGTGCCCGAGGACTCACTGTGGTCAGAGATCTTCAGGCGGTACTCTCCCTCGGCTCGCTCGCCCCAGCAGCGGACCGTGGAGAAGGTCCAGTCCGTGTAGCCAGAGGAGTCTCTGCATGGAAACATATTAAAAAATACGTTATTAACTAGAACATTTGCATTTCCAGAAGAAAATGCAGTGTGAATGCTGCATATGTAAACTGAAATGCTAGAAAGTATTAGTACTCAAAGTAAAAATGAGGGGAAACAGTTGAAATGATAATATAAAGAAAAAAATACTGATGAGAAGTCATTGAAAAAAAGGGAAAAAGGTTGAGGAGAAAAAAAACTAAAAGAAGAAAAAAGAAGTAGAAGTAGTAGTAGAATTAGTAGTACAATTATAAGTAGATCTAGTGGTAAAAGTACAAGTAGAAGTAGTAGACGTAGTAGTAGTAAAAGCAGTAGTAGAATTAGAAGTATAAGTAGTAGTAGAATTAGTAGTAAAAGTATAAGTAGTAATAGAATAAGTAGTATAAGTATAATTAGGAGTGTAAGTAGAATTATTAAAAGCAGTAGAAGAAGTAGTAGTAGAAGTAGTAGAATTAATAGCAAAGGTTTAAGTAGAGTAGTAGAGTTATTAGTAGAAGAAGAATAAGGAGTATAAGTATTAGTAGTATCAGTAGAAATAGTGGAAGTAAAATAAGTAGAAGTAGTAGAAGAAGTAGATAGTCGAAGTAGAAGTTATCATAGAAGTAGAAGAATTAGTAGTAGAAGTGGGAGTAGAATAAGTAGTAGAAGTAGAAGTTGTCATAGAGGTAGTAGTAGATGTAGTAGAAATAGTAGTAGAAGTAGAAGAAGTAGTAAATCTAGTCGTAGAAGAAGTTGTAAAGTAGTAGTAAGGTAGTAAAAGTAAAATAGTAAAGTAGTAAGTGGGCAAAAGTTTTTTTAGCGTTGAATGAAGTTTCTCGGTGCGAGAACATGAAAGTACCTGAAGGTCAAAGTGGAATGAGTTGAAACATGAAACATTCAAGTGAAAGGAGAATAAAAGGGTATAAAAGAAGGAATAGAAGAAAGAGTTGAAGAGATAAAAGAAAGGGAGAACATAGCCTGCATTTCTGGAACGAGCAGAATTGACAAAATGGTTAAAATCGGATCAAAAGTGTCGGAGGAGACGCAGTACAAAGTCAAGAGCAGAAGAAGCAAAAGTGGATCTTAATAGAATAAGATCAAGAAAATGAATTTGAACGGTGGTGTTCTCGACGTGTAGGCGTCACCTGTCCAGCGCCCGCCGAGCTCCGATGACCGAAGGGATTCCACTCGGACACAACAGCACGATCTCCACGTTGCCTCGACACGGGTGTGATATGGTGACCGTCACGGCAACATGTTCCAGCGTCTGCATCCCAGACTCCTGCAGGTCGCTGGCAGACACTGAGAGCACAAGTATGGAATTACATCAGTGTCTCCAGCGTATAGACGGATCCAGAGGGATCAATACAGTTTTATCTATCCATCCATCCATCAATCCTTCCATCCATCCATCTATCCATCCATCAATATAATGTTGGTCACTTTTCAAAATGATTCAACATTTTTTTTTTTTCATTTACCATATAATTGAATCATTCTTATATTGAAAGGTTTATCATTATTTTTAAATCGTTTAATTCAATCATTTATATAATGAAAGGTCTTGTTTTCCTTAATTAAATTATTTAAATTCAAATAATCTCAAAATGAATTTTTTTTTTTTTTTGATCAAAGATTTACTCAATTATTAAACATTTTTCTTTCTAAATTATATTGTAATTGTTATCCTTTATATTCAATAACGAAATGGTGGCACTATTATAGCAATATGTTTTACATTGACTTTATAAAATAGTACGTTTTCTTTTTTTTTTACAGAATATTGAACTATATTTAAAAGCAGATTGAATATCTTAAAATAATTTCACAAAAAAACACTTTCAATTAATATAAATTATTGAATTAAAATTATATATATATAAAAACAAAATAAAAACAAAATAAAAAAAGTAAAATTAGTAGAAAGAATGTTTTTAAAAAATAATTTACTAATTATCTTTTTAAAACAACCTTACAATATAGAAATTATTACATTTTATTTAAAATAAAAAATAAATAAACCTTCCAATATACAAATGATTTAGTTTCAATTATTCAATAAAAAATCAAAATTTAAATAAAACTATTAAAAACAATTAAATGTTCTGATGACACTTAAATACTTCCACGACTGTAGTTAATTTCCAATGGAAAAAGATAACTAATGTGAGATATTTCAAGAGGAAGAGACGCCAGATACCATCTCTAATCTGTCATCGGACTTGTCGGTCCGATGTAAGCTGCTGGTGACTCGCAGGCATTTCCTGGATTGATGGTAAATGAGCCGTGGTGCTCTCGGACCATGTAGGGCTGTGAGCCTCCTAGGGGTCAGGGAGGGACTGAGGTGACGAGGGAGGCGACCAGGGACGGACGGAGGTGACGAGGGAGGCGACCAGGGACGGACGGAGGTGACGAGGGAGGCGACCAGGGAGGGACGGAGGTGACGAGGGAGGCGACCAGGGACGGACGGAGGTGACGAGGGAGGCGACCAGGGAGGGACGGAGGTGACGAGGGAGGCGACCAGGGACGGACGGAGGTGACGAGGGAGGCGACCAGGGAGGGACTGAGGTGACGAGGGAGGCGACCAGGGACGGACGGAGGTGACGAGGGAGGCGACCAGGGAGGGACGGAGGTGACGAGGGAGGCGACCAGGGAGGGACGGAGGTGACGAGGGAGGCGACCAGGGACGGACGGAGGTGACCAGGGAGGGACGGAGGTGACGAGGGAGGCGACCAGGGACGGACGGAGGTGACCAGGGAGGGACGGAGGTGACGAGGGAGGCGACCAGGGAGGGACGGAGGTGACGAGGGAGGTGACCAGGGACGGACGGAGGTGACGAGGGAGGCGACCAGGGAGGGACGGAGGTGACGAGGGAGGCGACCAGGGAGGGACGGAGGTGACGAGGGAGGTGACCAGGGACGGACGGAGGTGACGAGGGAGGCGACCAGGGAGGGACGGAGGTGACGAGGGAGGTGACCAGGGACGGACGGAGGTGACGAGGGAGGCGACCAGGGAGGGACGGAGGTGACGAGGGAGGTTACGAGGGAGGTGACCAGGGACGGACGGAGGTGACGAGGGAGGTGACCAGGGACGGACGGAGGTGACGAGGGAGGCGACCAGGGAGGGACGGAGGTGACGAGGGAGGTGACGAGGGAGGTGACCAGGGACGGACGGAGGTGACGAGGGAGGTGACGAGGGAGGTGACCAGGGACGGACGGAGGTGACGAGGGAGGTGACGAGGGAGGTGACCAGGGACGGACGGAGGTGACGAGGGAGGCGACCAGGGAGGGACGGAGGTGACGAGGGAGGTGATGAGGGAGGTGACCAGGGAGGTGACCAGGGAGGTGACCAGGGAGGGACGGAGGTGACCAGGGAGGTGACCAGGGAGGTGACCAGGGAGGGACGGAGGTGACGAGGGAGGTGACGAGGGAGGTGACGAGGGAGGTGACCAGGGAGGTGACCAGGGAGGGACGGAGGTGACCAGGGAGGTGACCAGGGAGGTGACCAGGGAGGTGACCAGGGAGGGACGGAGGTGACCAGGGAGGTGACCAGGGAGGTGACCAGGGAGGTGACCAGGGAGGTGACCAGGGAGGGACGGAGGTGACCAGGAAGGTGACGAGGGAGGTGACGAGGGAGGCGACGAGGGAGGCGACGAGGGAGGCGACGAGGGAGGTGACCAGGGAGGTGACCAGGGAGGTGACCAGGGAGGTGACCAGGGAGGTGACCAGGGAGGTGACCAGGGAGGTAACAGTAAACGATATAATCAAGGAATGGAAATTTGATTAGTGATTTTCTTTTTTTAATAATTATTAATAATTTTAAAAGTGATAGTTCACTCAGAATTTAAATGTCACTCATTTTCTACTCACCCTCATGTCGACTTAAGGGTTGGGATTATTTAGTAGACCATTTTGTTTGTTTATTTTAATGTAGTGACTGGAGCTCAGTTGTCTTCGTCTTAGTCCAAAAATTGAGCTCTGGTCGCTACATTAAAATGAACAAACATTTCTGTCTTTGACTCTAAAATGAACAGATAACTGAACTGAAAATAATCCCAACTCTGAGTCGACATGAGTGTAAACAGAGTGAAGTTTGAGTGAACTATTCCTAAATTAAACATCACAATAACACAACTTAACAAATAAACATTTTGTTTGTTATCGAGTTCGAAAACCCTTGATTTATATTGATCAGAGTCACTTAAATTGCCTTTAGTATTGATTTATTTTAGACATGAGGCCGGACTGTCTTTTCCATTATCAACATGATGAACAAAGTTATGAACAAAGTGATGAACAAAGTGATGAACAAAGTGATGAACAAAGTGATGAACAAAGTGATGAACAAAGTGATGAACAAAGTGATGAACAAAGTGATGAACAAAGTGACGCTTGATTGACACACATGAACTTCTGTCGTATTCACTGACCAACGGTTCCCAACGACACCGACACAGATCGCCTCATCAACATTCAGCACCAACATCCGACTTTTTTCACAATTCTCAGTAGAGCTTTGACTTCCTTCAGTGGTCGGAGGAGCAAGTAGAGCACAGACCACCTGTGGATTTTAGCTGAAGGGTGCTTACGATACGATGCTACTTATGATGCGTTCAAATACTCAAGTGACCCAACGCGACTTAACAATGACCAGCCAGTAATTCCAAGAAAATAATCGGCAAAATAAATAACTGGGGCGTCGTAGCTCAGATGGTAGAGTGGTTGCCTGCAGTCCAAAAGGTTTCAGGTTCAATCCCAGCTCCAGACAAGCTTGTGTCGTTGTGACCCTGAGCAAGACACTTTACCCTGATTGCTCCTGATGGCAGATTTGGCGCCATGTGGTGCAGCCTACAGCCTACTCCCATCAGTATGTGTGAATGGCTGTCAAAGCGCTTTGTGACCCTGGTCTATAAAGGCGCTATATAAATAGAGATTAATTTTATTTTATTTTTTTATTATTTATTATTAACTCAATAAACAACAATCCCTATTCTATGGCAAGTACCAATTGCAAAAAAATAGTCCTTTTTTTAGTAATTTTTTTCAAATCTAAAGTCATAGTGGTCAACTCTTGGGGCTTTCAAGTGTCGATGTTTGAGTGTATTATTTAAATACAGTTTGCATAGACAATTAAAACATATTTTTGAAAGTCGAGTGTCTTAATATATTCTTTCTTTTCATTCTATCTTGAATCATTTTGTTCACGCAAAACTGAAAATGAAATTATAATTAATTGTGATTTGTCAAAATCGATCTACTTTCTTTATTTTTTTTGTTTTAATGGATCATTTGACAGTTAATAACTGAACCTGGTCTCAGTCTCCTCTCTGTATGAAGTATTAAAGAAGTACTCGTCACTTTACAGACCCCGTAATTGGTCGTAACGAGCCCCTGATGACGAGACCACACACCAGCGCCGCGCTAAGCTTCTGTCTGGAGGGCGAGCCAACCTTAAAAGAACGTTCGTGCGAGCATGATGTCATGTTTGGAATCCTCCCAGTGAGGGAGTCGAGTCCTGCGCTCACACCATCGCAAATCAAGGAGGGAGAGAGAGGGAGAGAGAGAGAGGGAGAAAAAAAGTCGAATCGAGAACGTTATAAAACCGAATGACAGGCTGGGAAAGTAATAGTCACAGTACTTTGATTCAGACCCAAACATGAACCAGAACATTTCCAAATATGGTCCGACTGACACTGGAACAGGAGCCGCCTCGGGGCAGCGTCTGAACTCCAGCCACAGTAACATTGTTTTTAAAGATCCAATTACCTTTCCAGGTGCGGACCAGCTCCTGCGGATACGTCGGCAGGACGATTTCTTCTTTGAGGACGGAGCTCTGATACGAGACCAGGAAAGGCACGGACTCCCAAACCTTTGCAGAGGGAAAAGGGGAAATCTTTTATAACATCGTGATTCACTTTAAACGGCCGGTTAAAGCTCCACTCGAGCGCCTCCGCGTTTACCTTGGCAGCGTTCACGAGTCTCCATGCGTTCATCAGACCGAAACCATGCTGGTGGCTGTGATGGAAACCAGCGCCGTTCACGCCCCAGTCTGCACTGCTGTCACACTGTGGACACACACACACACACACACACATGCTGAACCCCAGGAAACCTGTGCTTTTACATTTCAACTTTGACAGTGAGTTCCATGAGGCTTCTAGCCGTGTTGCGTGGGTTTACTCCGGGCACTCCGGTTTCCTCCCACAGTCCAAAAAAACATACAGAGGTTGATTGAGAACTTGGGGAAATTGTTCGTAGGTATGAGTGTGAATGGTTGTGTGTCTTTGTGTGTTCTGAGGTAGACTGGCCTCCTGTCCAGGGTGTCCCCTGCCTGTCGCCCAGAGAAACTGGGATAGGGAATGAGCGACACAGAAAATTAAGGAATTATTGGGACTGAATTTAGGTGAAATGTATTATTTTCAACAATTGGTCGAAACATATAAAAAATATTGTAATATTTTTACGTTAAGGATTTTTAATTCAATTATTTCCATATTAAAAGGTTTTTTTTTCCTTTTTTTTAATGATTAAATTCAATTAAGACATTTCAATTTATATACTGTATGTATATATATATATATATATACATACAGTATATAGATTGAAATTTCTTTATACTATATGTATATATATATATATATATATATATATATATACATACAGTATATAAATTGAAATTTCTTAATTGATATATATATATATATATATATACAATATATATATATATATATACAGATCAATGATAAATCACTGATGGAAGGTCTGACCATGAATAGATCTGAAAGTAAGAACCAATTTTAAAGTTGATCCTGAAAGAAACTGGAAGCCAGTGAAGAGTTTTAAGGATCGGAGAAATGTGAGTTCTTCTACTAGAGCAGCTCAGAATGTTCTGTAATGTGTGAATTAATCCCGCAGTAGAACTGTTCTGATGCACGATTAAAAATGTTCCTTTATTGCATTTTTACAATTAATGTGTAACTTTTGGATTGTAAAAGTTTTGCAAATTACAGAATCTCGAGATGCCTGGAGTTATTCTAAATATCGTCTTACGTTCACGTCGACAGGTTTACCTTGGTGGCCGTGAAGGTGACGAGATGCTGCACGTCCCTCCAGCTCAGGCAGGGTCGCACCTGCAGCATGAGGGCGATCATCCCGGCGGCCAACGGGGCGGCGGCGGACGTTCCGGTGTGACCCTCCGTGCACCCGGTGCCTTGCTGCATCGACCAATCGGACGTCACCTGAAGGAGGACGGCGGTTGAACATGAGACGTAGATGACAACGATCAAACACAAAACTTGAGCCTTCACGTCGGCAGAAGACTTCACTGGGTGGGCGAGAGTTCAACGCTTTATGAGCAACTTAGAAGGAACATTAAGGATTTTGGAAGCGAAGCGAAAGACATTTGTGAGGAAGATAAAAGGGACTTAATGGACGACGCCTATAAAGACGAGGCCTGTAAAGAAGAATCGTCTGTAAAGTTTGTTTCTTGGGGTTCTGTGTAGCTTTTGCTTTTGTTATATATAAAACCCAGATCACAATTTGAATGATCACAAACAGAGTCAACAGCCATGTGAGCCAAGGAATTCCAAGCTCACAGTGTTTACATGTGCAGGAGGAGCAGGAGGAGGCAGCTGTTTAAAGGTTTCAGCTGGTCCATGGTTTTGTGTTGAGAAGCTGTCAAAGCAGTTAGAGGTGCTGTCGTGTGTGTTTACATGCAGACCTTCCTTTAGTACAAATCAATTTAGATCTTAGACCAGACCTGGACAAAGGACTACCAGGAAGGCACATGTGGCTATTTTCCTTTTTTAGTTTTTACTCCGACTACTTTAGGAAAACTTGGAATAGTCGTCGTGTAACATTTCTTTCAGGTTGATTTTATTTCTTATTTGGCGTCTCTTACTTTACCCACGGTCATAGTTGAGTTGTTGGATCAAAGTATATTATTACAACTCTTGGTTTTAGTTTAGTTTGTATTAGTAATGATCAAGTTGATAAGGTGATGTTGGTGTTTAAGATAAGGAACAGAGATTATGAATGTCAGCAATACGAGAAAAACAACATGATTTATTTGAGTTAACGAAGATAGATTGAGCCTCAAATAAATAAATGAAAATATAAAATTCAGACTCCTACGTCCTGATTAGGTGTTGAAATTAATCTGGCGATACGATACGCATCACGATACAGGGACAATGATATTGCAATATATTGTGATACTGAAAGAACAAGGATATATTTGCAGTATTGTCACGCATTTGTTTTTAAACTAAAAATATGTCCAAACATCGGCTTTATAAAGCTGCCGAAGCTCACTGTATCCTCTCGTCCTCAGTCATCGCCAGCATCTGGCTTAATTTGGGTGTTCTTTTGCCGTCGCGGACGTAACTTAACCAAATGTTATTAAGAATTTATTTTACACACTTTCTTGAAAATTTAGACTATAAAAGAACTAAGAAAAAATGTCCCCCAATCCCCTATTCTTGTTAGTTAAAAATACATTTTGTTTGGCCTGCGACTTGGACTGCTAAAAGATTCTTAAGCCACTTTTAACATGGAGTCTGACACTCCTGATCTATGCAAAGAAATTCAGAATTTAAAGTCCGTACATAGTTCCTTCATTCATTTTTATCCTGAATTATAATATCCGACATTTCTTCAATTCATCTTTTTTTTCTATTGAGGTCTATTTTGTGCTTGTTGCTGATGTGTTTTTTTTATTCACATCAACAGCTTTTCTTTCTCCAACCGTGGTTTCTTCAGACTTGACAGCGTTCTGGACGTTTTATTGTCCACTTCTACTTCAGATACATCACTAGCAATTGCCACTGATTTTCCGTCAAAATAAAAGCTTCAGACTATTGGCCTCTTTGAAAAACTTCCATTTTACGCGGACATTATTTTTCCTTTCTCAGTATCAGGGCAGCTTAATACTGCTGTCAATGCGAGCGCAGAAGGCAGGACATTATGTAAGCAACTCCGGCCAAGATGTCAAATCCGCAGAGAAATGATATGCACGGCTGCCAGAACGGAGAGCAGACAAAGTCCAGTTCTCCAGTTATATTTCAAAGTTGGACGACAACATGTTTCAAGGCTGTGGCAGCAGCTAAAGACATTTGGTAAATGTCCAACAACTGATTTCTGTGGTTTACAGTCTCACAAAACACACATGAACACACAAAGAGAAAAAGCCTTGAAGCCACTTGTGGTAAAATCATTAGTCTAAAGTGATAAAAAAAAAAAGAATCACAGTTTGGTTTTATGGTCCGAACACTGTGTGAGTGCAGCAACTAAACAGGATGGTACCTGTTCCTGGAACTCTTGGAAGGGAAATTAACTTTTATTCTTACGGAAATGTTTGGATCTTGTTAAAGTGTTCCATGGCTGGTGCAGACACACACACACACACACACACACACACACACACACACACACACACACACACACACACACACACACACACACACACACACACACACACACACACACACACACACACACACACACACACACACACACACACACACACACACACACACACACACACACACACACACACACACACACACACACACACACACACACACACACAAAACATTAGTATAGATGTATGTAGAGTTAAGATATCAAACACATATTATCATTGATGAGCATCTTACTCATTTGTAATAGTTGCAGCACATTAGCAAGTTCATACGTTTGAATAAACAAACAAAAGTTTACCACAATTTCATACTAAACAACAGCAGATTTGCTGATTATTAACAGTCAATAAGGAGGTTCTTTATAATAAACTAAATGTGTAGCAAGAGTTTGATCAAAACTCAACAATCTATCCATTCTCATGTTATTTATCCCTGGTTACACTCATTTTTAATAATATTATTAGTAATTAAAAAAAGACCTGCTCTATCTCAAGTGGTATTAGAACCTGTGACCTTAAAAAAAATGATTTACACCTTACAACTTTTTTACTTTAAACATGATGAAGAAAGTTGAGTTTGTGAGCTCTCAAAATGTTATGATGATCAACTGTATATATTTTTTTGGTATCTAAACAATAAGGAGCTGTCTTGATACAAAACTCTGCAGCCAGAATTCTGAGTCGCTCTAGTAGAAGAACTCACATTTCTCCGATCCTTAAATCGCTGCATAAGTTTCTTTCAGGATCATTTTAAAATTCTGGTTCTTACTTTCAGATCTATTCAAGGTCAGACCTTCCATCAGTGATTTGATCCAGACTTACACCCCAGCTCGGGCTCTGAGGTCTGTGGATCAGAATCTACTGATGGTTCCTGAACTTCCGGACCAGAGGAGAGAAAACCTTCCAGACTGTTGCTCCTAAGCTTTGGAACAATCTTTTAATTTCTGCGACTCCTGTGTTTTTCTGATGTTTTCTTGGTCTTTTAGAGTTTTTAATTTGTATTTATTTTCGATTGGATGTATTTTATTGTTCAAGCGCTTTGTGACCCTGGTCTATAAAGGCTCTTTACAAATGACTATTAAATACTTACTAACTGTGTTAAAAAGGCTCTGACGGTAACTAGTTGGGGAGGTAAATAAAAACAGCAGAGCGGTTGGACCCACATGACTAATCACATGATTTCTCAGCAGGGTTCAGATTAATGTCTTCTGGAAACACTTGTAAAAAGAGAACCCATTACAGTAATACTCCGCTTTGTCTCAATTATAGGATTCAGTCACTAATGTTGTCCGAGGTATTTCCAGGATAAAGTACACGCGACTGGTGCCTGCTGTGTGTCGAGCACTTTCTTCTGTGGTCGGCGGTGGACCTTCTCTGGGGAGAAGCCAACTGTGGCTAAAACTCTCTCCCTCTCTGGGCGACGGCGTTTCTTCTCAGAGCCGTTTCCATGGCGACTCCTTCAAACAGCGGCACAACAGTGTGCGGTGGCTTCAGAGTTTCAACAACCAAGTGATCTTGGTGGGAAGTGTATTGATGTGTAAAAAGTTGTTGTGTAATCACTTACGATGCTCCTCATCTTGTTGCGCCCGCTGCTGAACGTGACCGCCAACATAGACGCGCACTCTTCGGCATAGTAGGGCATCCTGCCGTTCTCGTCCACCGCCCCTGCAGGACGCATCGGTAACGCTCAGAGTAACGCTTTGACAAACCAAGACCAGGGTCCGTATCTCACCGATGGTGATGGTATAGATGGAGTTTGCGTAACCGTCGTAGTTGCAGTTGTCGTTGTACGGACCGCCGTTGCCGCTGGCAACCACGAAGACGGTTCCGAAGCCACGTCGCCCTGCGATCACGCCATGTTGTAGAGCAGCCTGGAGACCAGAAGTCAGTTGGTTCATTTGACTCAAGATGTCCGTGAGTTCACTGAAGTTGCTACTCTGAGCAAGTATTGAGAACAGCTCAAATTGGGATTTTAGTTCGTATGAAAAGGGGGAATCATGTCGAGATTTAAAATTGGCTTTTGGTTTTATTGGAATGAAGACAATTCTAAAGAACTGGAAAGCAAGATGTTGTCGGATAGTGCCCCCTGCAGGACAAGATTGAATCCTACATATAAAGAGTTGATTAAGACAAAAAGCTTAATAATAACAATAACAATGCTGATTTATTATAATAATTATTATTTATAGAGCACAAGATAGAGAATAAAAAAACATGATTTTTTTTTAAATGTAACTACATTAATGACAGAACCAAAATTGAATACGACAAAAACAAGATTATGTGAGGCATTAATCCTGTGTTATTTCAGGGTCAATGTGACCCAAAGGCCTGAAAACAAATATGTGTATGGTTTCCCTTGTGTTGCCTCTGGAAATAATATAATAATAAATAAAATAAATAATAAAATAGCACATTTTGATAAAAAATAATATAATGAATTAATGAATGGAGTAAAAAGTAAACAATTAAATGAAGTAAAAGTCTGTAAAAGTGTTCTGAAGGAGACTCAAGAGAAGTCACAGACTTAGCCAGCCTTATATTGTTTTAAAATAAATTCTTAAAGGCACAGTGAGCCAGTGCAATGATGGTAAAACAAGGATTAATTATGACACAAGTGAATAACTTTATAGGCTAATATCAAGTCTGGACCATTGATTAAAGTGACCGTTTCTCTCACCTTGCCAAGAGGGTGAGGTCCGTCCACGGTATGTCCGTCATCATCAGGACCCCAACTATAAGAAAAAGATATGAATAAACATTCAACAGATTTAAAGAGAATCAAAATGTAAGCCTGAAGCAAAATAAATATATGTATAACAGGACAGTTTGCATTACATAATAACAACTTCATTTATTTTATGTCGTGCTTTAAATAATTTTTGTCAACTCAAATGTTGCCTCAAGTGGCAGCGAAACCAGAATCCTAATATTTGAATGGAAATGAAATGAAATATGATTTAATATATACAAAGTTGGTTGTTTTTTACCTGCAGCTGTAGATATCATTGATTTGGTAATGTTTGTTGAAGGCTATCGCCTCCAGACTGTCGGTCAATGGGCCGTCCAGGACTCGTATACCTAAAGTTGAAATCATGGAGATCCATTGTTTTTTTTTAAAGAATAAAAACAGCGACCATGTTAAATATGTGCACCTGCCACTTTGCTGCCGTACGCCACACCCACGGCACAATAGCTATTGTTGGGGTAAGCGGCGATCTCTCCAGCACAGCGGGTTCCATGATGGTTGTCACTGCGGATGTCTGGGTGAGGCATGGGGTCCGGGTCGTTGGAGTTCAGGTCATAGCTGCCCTCTGGACTCTGGGAGAGTGAGAGAGTGAGAGAGTAAGAGAGTGAGAGAGTGAGAGAGTGAGAGAGTGAGAGAGTGAGAGAGTGAGAGAGTGAGAGAGTGAGAGAGTGAGAGAGTGAGAGAGTGAGAGAGTGAGACAGACGGTTGAAATATTCATTCGAAGACTTTCTTTAATCAGGGTTGTAACAGCTCAAGCTTAAGACAAGTTAAATTAAGACTTTTTAAAACTTTTGAAAATAACATTTGAAATTAAGAGGAACAGGGGTGTAAGAAAATATCGATACGGCAATATCTCGCAATTTTATTTTCACAACTCTATATTGAGTTTGTTAAAAGTAAGATAATTTTTTTTTTTTTTTTTTAAATTTACAATAAACATGCAAATATTCGCTGGGGTTGTGAATATTTTGTGTTGCAATTAAACTTTCAGCTGCTAGATGGCAGCAGTCCTTACGTCCACTGCAGCTAAAGGAACGATGGGATCCCGGCGATGACTGAGGATGAGAGGATACAGTGGACTTCAGCAGCTTTTAAAGCTAATTTTTTTTACATATTTTAGTTTGAAAACAAATTAAATCAGTTACGACTTCGTCAAGAGTCACGTGGTCTGTAAATACTACAACACCAGAGTCAAGTACTCGACACAGGTTTCCTTGTTACTACAGTATCACTATATGTCGTGTCATGATACGTATCGTATCAACACATTCTTGCCAAGATAACATTTGGAAAATGTATTGCTTAAGTTATATAAACAAAAGTACATTTGAAAAAACTTTCCTCGACTCCGATCTTGCTGATTTTCAAATGAAGTAAAATTGCGAACGCTCCACTGTTTTGTGTGTTCTGCTATAGTGAATTTGTTTCAATCTGTAATCATTAAAAAATAATATACAAAATCCGACTTATCATGTGTTCACAAGACTTTTGACATTTTGATTGAAATTCATGACTTTTATGGCTTTTAAGACTTTTAAAGGATCTGAGGAACTCAGTTTATAGACAAGGTTTAAGCAGTAAACTTGAGTATTAGGAAGTAAAACTAGCGAGGGAACTTGAGAAATACATCTTCCGTCTTTCTTATCTTTGTGTTACTGTTCTGCCTTCTGAACCAAGATAACATCAGAACTCTAAACTAAAAAGGAGAACTTGTATTTAAGAATTCAGAACACACTTTAGAGTAGAAATGTGTGATATTGACGTACATAGTTGGGCTGAATGTCCTGGTGTGTGTGTTCCACCCCGTCGTCCACGACGACCACCGTAACCCCTTGACCTGTGATGTTGTGCTCCCACACCCCAGTCACGTTGATGTCCATGCCCTGCCTGATGTCATTGTGCTGTACAAACACACCACAAAATAGAACCATCAGAAGTGAAAAGCAAAAACAGATCAATAATAAAGAGACTCGTTGTGTTGCCGACCAGATGCCACTGTTGAGGATAATGAGGATCATTGAAGGCCACGGATCGCTTGGAGCGACTCAGAACCCGTTCCTTGGAGAACCACATCACATCAGGGTGTGCTGCCAGGACGTCGTCAGGTCGGATGCTTTTCGTCCACAGATCCTCCATGAAGGACGAGCGGGTTTTTGAAGAGCATAACAAGTAGTGGCCTTCCAGCTCTCCGATCTGGCCCTGGTTTTGCAAACCAGCCAAATCTGCAACCTGTAGTGTAAGAAGAAATATCAATCAATTAACACTTGAACTTGTATATTGCTGTTACTTTTCTTTAACCTAAATATTATTTTGAGAATTGTAATAAATATGTCTGCTAGATGTAGAGAAAAAAAACACTATGTAGAATAGGTCAAATAAAAAATAAAATGTATATAGTATGCTCTTTTTTTCAGAATGAAATATCACATTTTTGAAGGTTTATATTTCAAGTGTGTATAAAATACAATTGTAATAGTTATATATAATTGTATTTAAAATTAACATGAACATTTTAACTGTTTGTTCATTTTTGTGTAGGAATTTAACTTCCGGCCGCCAGTCATTATGTCCTGCACAGATAGAGGAACAATGAAATCTCGGCGATGACTGAGGATGAGAGGATACAGTGACAGTTTTTTAAGATGAAGTTTGGACATATTTTGGTTTGAAAAAAATGAAAGCAGTTATGACTTTGTCAAGAGTCATGTGGTCTGGGAATTCTACAACACCAGAGTCAAGTACTGGACAATACTAAACATATATATACTTGTTACTACAGTATCACAACACCAGAGTCAAGTACTGGACAATACTACACATATATATACTTGTTACTACAGTATCACAACACCAGGGTCAAGTACTGGACAATACTAAACATATATATATACTTGTTACTACACTATCACAACACCAGAGTCAAGTACTGGACAATACTAAACATATATATACTTGTTACTACAGTATCACAACACCAGAGTCAAGTACTGGACAATACTACACATATATATACTTGTTACTACAGTATCACAACACCAGGGTCAAGTACTCGACAATACTACACATATATCCTTGTTACTACACTATCACAATATATATCTAAACTTTGTCCCCTGTATCGGGATTTCGCCAGATTCTGGCCAATACACCCCCCTCCCTTCCACAATCAAAATATCCAAAAAACCACTTGCATATAAAAACATTTTCAGAACATAGACAATAGTTTAAATTATGTTCACATTAAGTTGATTATTCAGATTTAGCCAGAATCAAAAATGATTTATTTAAAGACACACAGCCTACCCTCTCTGCGATGATGTCCAAACTCTCAAATTTCAAATCATCATCATCGTCGTCGTCATCATCTTCTTCTTCTTCCGAGTTTCTGGCAGGGTCCGTATAGAGCCGGACGGCCCATGAGCGCCCGGGGCCACAGGTGGAGTGTGTCAGAGATGTGGCAGAAGGAAGCGAGGGAGTGACTGAGGGAAGAATGAAGATCGACAAAAAGACAAAAGCGCATAGAAATAGGAAGAGGCCGAATGGGGAGCAGAGGCGTGTTGCCATATCAATCCTGGGCGACACACAAGACCAACAGAGCCAGTCCTCCTCATTTGAATATCACTCTGGAAGAAAAAAACAGACGGAATAAAAGATGTGGTTAGTGGAGAATATATGTTTGAGTTAAAACCGTGATTTATTTGATCACCAAATGCTATTCCTTTCTAAAATAAGAACATATGCATTTAAATTATTTAGTTTAAGTGGCAGCTGAAAACACAAATGTTAACAGCAGTCTTGTGCGTATACTTGTCTAGTTACATTTTATGAGCATAGGATCAGTAAATAAAATATATTTACTTGTTATTATCTTGTCACAAAGTGCATTCCTGACACTTAAAGATAATTAAAAATAATTAAAAAACAGCCCAGGTTATATTCAGTGAAACATTTAAAGTAAAAGTTTTAAACACTATTAAACCTAAGAGGTTATTAAACCTAAGAGGTTAAAGTTAAAAAGACACTAAACAGTGCTTATAACATCAGTATCACATATAGTAATTCGTGCAAGTACAATATTAACAGATTTCGGACGCAGAATGAAGAATAAGAACATCTTAAGTGGTAAATTATAAACACAAATAAAAAACTAAAAAACTAAAAGATAACATATAAATATATAACATAAAGATAAATATCCTACGTTCACTGCCACCAAAATCCCATTGTACTGATTTGTTATTATTTACGTTACTGATAAACTTTATTGTTCGACACTTTTAATCCTATAGATAGTGTAAAAAAAAATCAACCCTTTGTTGCTACATTTTGATTCATTTAACAAGGAATGTTTTTAAAGGGTCTGACATATGAATGAAGGTTATCAGATGAAAATATATTGAACTTTTAACGATGACACATTTTGAAATGAGAAAAAAAACACTATTTTAAAGCAGGTCACGAGGCCAACACACTACACAACAAAAGCCATAACGACAATAACCAATTGAGAAGTGAAGCAACAGGAAATGTTGTTTTTGCTGATTTATAGTTTTTTTTTTGTCTCGTTTCGACAGCAATGGTTTGACACGTACCTGCTGTAAACATCGAATGAGATTCTCTTCGATATCAAAAATAACGAAAGTACATTTTATAAGATGAGCGATTTTAAATTTTGAAACGCAAATACAAATATATCTAAAGAGTATAACTTGTTTACCGCCGAGTATCTACAGTAACTAAGCTAACATCTTGTTTCCAACCCTCTTGTTCACTCGTCACCGGATATATAAGATATAAATAAACTCGTATACGTGTTTGACTTTGAGGTATTCGTGTCTTACCGTGAAACCAAGTCGATTTTCACCTTCCGTTTGTGGGAGAATAAGAGGTACCGTTGACATGTCATCTCATTTCCGTGTTTTGAGGCTACGGGACTACGTCACATGTCGTTTGCGCAGTCGCCTGGCGCGTCATCTGATTGGCTAACACCCGGCGCCTTTTGTATAGCGAGACCTTTTAAAAAATAAAAAATATAAATGCTGTTTTAATTTTTTAATTTATTTATTCACACCAATTAGAAAATGTTTTTATGATCCTATATTTTTGTAAAAAAAAAAAAAAGCGTTTCATGTTTTTTTATTGGCTTCTTCTCAAAATGAATGGAGCTGATCGATTGCTTTCATTTTCCATCCCCGACACTAATGTTTCATTTTTAATATTAGGTTTTTGTAAAAAAAAAAAAAAAAATTGGCTTCTGGTCGTCTCCATCTGACGCATACGATTTTTGATACTGATACTGCAGTTGATTCAGAATTCTAACCCGCTCTAGTAGAAGAACTCACATTTCTCCGATCCTTAAAACTCTTCACTGGCTTCCAGTTTCTTTCAGGATCAACTTTAAAAATCTGGTTCTTACTTTCAGATCTATTCATGGTCAGGCTCCTCCTTATCTCACTGATCTGATCCAGCCTTGCACCCCACCTCGGGCTCTGAGGTCTGTGGATCAGAATCTACTGATGGTTCCACGCACACGGTTCAGGACTAGAGGAGAGAAATCTTTTCAGGCTGTTGCTCCTAAGCTTTGGAACCATCTTCCTCTCTCTTGATGGATCTACTGACTCCTTTAAGAAACATCTGAAGACGTTTCTATTTGTTCAGGCTTTTCCTTGATTTTCTGGAACTCCTGTTGTGTTATCAGTTTTATCTTGACCTTTAAAGTATATACTTTATTGAATATTGTTATGATTGTTTAAGCGCTTTGTGACCCTGGTCTGGAAAAGCGCTATTGAAATAAAAATTACTTACTTACTTACTTAAATGATGACGATATCTCATCTGACTGTGGGCTCATCATTAAACTGCTTCCGGGTTGATGGACAAGTCAACACAAACTCGCTGAGATATATTGTTATTATTTACTGTTTTGTAACGATGTATTCTCCTCTCCATGGGCTTAGAATATCGTCATCTTAAATTGGCAATGAAAAAAAAAGTCTGGGGGAAAAAAAAAAATTGGAATTGATTACCAAAAATAAAATTATAATAGAAAATAAAATAAATACATTTCTTTAACATTAATTTTGATTTATGTTCCCATCGGAGTGAGTTTTTCATGTTTAAGTATAATTAAAGTAATATTGTATTTTATTTTTAGTGTCACTTTAAGACTATTTAAACACACATCTCTTAGTTTGACTTGTTTATTTAAATATGACGTAGCTCTTCATATTCCTAATTTGATCAATTTATTCAGGGGAAAAAAATGCATTTAACGGAATGTTGTGTTTGATTTTGTAGAATGAAAAACAAATTGCTGTTCAACAGTGTGGATAAGTATTTTATTCGATGAACAATCCTGCCAGTACGTGACGGATAAATATACAGTATCGTACTATACATCTTGCTAATATGCAAGTAGGACTCTTCCATTGTACGTTGTGTCTTTAGAGGATGTCTCACGTTTGGCTGGTTTCCTCGTCCGAGCATAGATGGCGATTAAAAACATGGCTTTCCGGTGTGTCAGTGCCTTTTTGTGAGAAGCCCTATAAGGTTTGTTTGGACTGTGACGTTTGCGACGAGTCACTGAACAACAAAAGTTTATGATCGACATAAAACAAATCCAGGTTCTACTTCATTTGGTGCTCGCCCTCTAACCGCTTCCCTATTGCCTCAGGGGTAAACCAATGGCGAAGCGCTTAGAGGGCTTCTCACCCATTCGTAGAACCTGAGATTATGATCATAACTCAGGGTTTCTACTTCATTTGGTGCTCGCCCTCTAACCTCTTCGCCATTGGTTTACTCCCGAGGCAACAGCGAAACGGTTAGAGGGCTTCGTACCCATTCGTAGCACCTGAGATTATGATCATAACTCAGTGGTTTTCCATCACTAATACAACATGGAATGAGGGAAAACATGACGATACAGAATCTTCTCAAACTATTTCACGGATATTTAAATTGCATTGTTCAAAGTCTTTGGTGGCGTTTTTTTAAAATAGTCTTGACTTTATATATACTTTGTAAAATCAGGTATATTTCCACTTCCCTGGACTCACGGTACAGCTATACAGACAGGCATGCTTGCACAACGTAATGTTTCCACTCATCGAAGCCTCATTCATAACCAGACGACATAGAAGCACATCCTCGATGACGACCGTCTCGTTTTGAACGACATCCAACGGATCGCTTTCATGGACGTGTTTGAGTTCCACCAGTAGAGTTGAGGGTCAATTATGGAAGTATACCAGTGTCATCAGAATATTGAATTGTTTGATTTAACACAACAGATTAAAAAAAGAAATTTGATAGAAATGTTTTTGTTTTTTTAAGGAAATAAATGTATTTTTTTTAATTATTGAATTCTATAAAATATCTATAATTAAATGTAAAAAAATATTTATATTTATTTATATTAATTTGTATATTGAAAGGATGATTTTATTTGTTAATTTAATTTTTAAATATATGTATTTTTTGGATTTACACACAGAGTGCTATATATTCATTCCAATAATTCAAAAATCAATATTCAAAATTAAATCTCTGTAATTCGTAGCCTTTTAAATTCAACATAAAAATGTTGGTGCGATCGTGTCACCAGACAATACCAAAGGAGCACCGAGCTACTCGACCAAACTCTCGGCCAATCATGCGTCGTGCAGACGATCACATGACAAGTAAAAGCGAGTAGCTGCGTACTTTTGTTTGTATGTTCTCCTTATGTTTGCGTGGGTTTACTCCGGGAACCCCGATTTCCTCCCACGGAACAAAACAGAGTCACGTGATCGTCTGTGAGTTCGATCAAGTAGTTCGGTACTCTATTGGTAGTGTCTGATGACACTATTGTACGACATTTCTTTTTACAGTGAATTTAAAATACTACGAATTAAACAAATATATTTATTATGAAATAGAAATATTTTCAATTTTTTTCAACTAAAAAGAGTTAATCAACCTTTCAATATACACATTATACATACAATTATTAAATAAAAAACGAATTCAACGTTCAAAAATGATTGAAGTCAATCATTAAAATGAAATAAATTGAATCTTAAAAAATAATAATTTGTTAAGAATTCAATATTCCGATGCCACTGTTATACCGTCACAGCATGTTAAAGACATCTTTGTTGTGTATATACAATATTTTAATAAGCACATTTCGTCAACTGGCCTCCTCGTGAACACTGGACTGCATAAGTGAACAAAGGACGATCTTCACCCGACACAGTGTTCGGCGTCGACTCCTTGATCGCATCCCTTTAAATCCTCGCATTCTTTTAAAAAAACACCATCGGGTTCCTGCCGTCGTCGTGAGACCCACCGGCGTCACCGGTCACTTGAGGAGAGAGATGTCGTCGGCGAAGTCTCCGTGTGGGTGAAGGCAGCGTGCGAAGCGCCACTGGCAGACCATGAGGCACAGCGGCAGCATGAAGAGGGCGCAGATGCCCGCCATGATGTAGGCGATGGTCATGAGCGTGGACTCGTCCGTCTGCGGGATGTTGTAGCCGCAGTCCTCCAGGTCCACGCCGTGGAACGGACCTTCCACGGACGCCGTGCGGAACTCGTCGTGGACTGAAAAAAAGATCACGTTTCAGATTATAATCAGTAAAGAAAATCAGAAAAGTAGGGGTGTGAGGAAGTGTGTATACAACGATGTATTTCACGATTCAATTCAGCAGCAATCAACTTTTTTTATACATTTTTATATATTAAATATAAGTTTTTCGTTATTTTTTCACATGTATTGTGGCGTACATTTCTATAAAGTCTGTTGAAAACTTAAATTATTGTTTTTCTTTTGCACAAATATTCCCGCTTTTTTTTTTTTTTTTTTTTATTTTTGCGTTGCAATTACACTTTCGGCCACTAGATGGGAGCAGTCATTCGTAGCTAAAGGAAGAATGAAGTCCTGCGAGATCCTGGTGACGACTGAGAACGAGAGGATACAGTGGACTCCAGCAATATGTATCCTTGTTTTGACAGTATCACAATATATCGTATCGTTACTATTACACCCGACGTTTTTAAATTTAATTTAAAAGGCTACAAATTAAAAAAAAATTGAATTTAGACAATTATAATATATATTATATAATATACAGTATATATATAGATTATATAATTAATCAGAATATTAAACTCTATGTGTAAACATTCTGAAACATTCAGTTTACAATTAAATTATTTAAAAATAAACTAATTCAAAGTTTCAATATAGAATTAATTTAATTTAATTATATCATATTAAAAATCATCCACTGCCTATAATAAAATATATCAATATCTGTGTTTATTATTATAATTATTTGTATTATTATTCAAGTACTCGACAATACTATAAATATATCTTTGTTCCTACAGTATCACAATATATCGTATCATTGAGCGTGTATCGTATCGTCTGGTGGAATTATTATACCACCGTTTTTAAATTGAATTTAAAAATATAAAAAATATTGAATTTAGATAAATTGTCTTTTAATTATTGCAATCAGAAAATTAAAGTATTTGTGATACAATTCTAAAACATTTAGTTTACAATTAAATGATTTCCATATAGTAGTAATTTAATTCAATTATATCATATTAAAAATCATTCACTGCATAAACATATTTTAGTATCTGTGTTAATTATTATTATTATTATTCAAGTTCTCTGCAATACTACAAATATATCTTTGTTCCTACAGTATCACAATATATCGTATCGTTGACCGTGTATCGTATCGTCTGGTGGAATTATTATACCACTGTTTTTAAATAAATAAAATTCTAAAACATTTAGTTTACAATTAAATTAGTTCCATATAGAAGTAATTTAATTCAATTATATCATATTAAAAATCATTCACTGCATAAACATATTTCAATATCTTCGTTAATTATTATTATTATTAATATTATTCAAGTAATCGACAATACTACAAATATATCTTTGTTCCTACAGTATCACAATATGTATCACGATATGTATCGTATCTCCAGTGTTTTGCCAATACTCAGCCCTAATACTTCTAATACAAGTATAATAAAGGATATATGGTATTTAACTATTTAACGTCTGACCGTGACACGTGCTGACGGCGAAGCCGATCCTCTTCTTCTGGCGGTCGAAGACCACGTAGAAGCCCTCCATGATCACGGCCCCCATCACTGTCCCGGTGCTGGACTGAGACACGGCGAACTTGTAGCAGTCTTCCTGTGCGGACGCCACGTCCTCCACTGGACGCAGGTATTGCTGGAGAGAAGATCCAGAGTTCAAGATACACAAGATATAGACTGTGATCCGACCCCTGTGTGACCTTCTTGAAGTTTACAAGTCTTGTATATTCTACTGTATTGATTTTTATTTTCGTTTATTATTTATGACGTTACGTTTATTTATGTTTGTTGTCTAGTACTACTGCAATATTTACTCTTGTTACTATGTTTTCTTTGTTGCTTTTTGGTTTGGTGGGGGAAACAATTTATCGATTATTATAAACCGTGTATTTTTACACACATAACTAAATATATTGAATAAAATAATAGATAGACATGATTAAATTATTTAAATGTAACATTTTAAATATTGTTTTTTTTCATTGTTGTTGTTAATTAATTAACTTAAAAAAAAAAAGTCAAAATTAAACATTTTTACTCAAAGAGTTTAATACTCTTTGAATAAATTAAAAAATAAAATAAAATTCTATAAACATTTTTTTAATAGCCTTTCAAATTCAATATAAAAATGTTTCCAACAGACTTCAAGTTCCATCAGGTAGCTCTGAGCTCCATTGGTTTTGTCTGATTACTACTGGTCACTATTATACCACAGCATTGTTATATTGAATTTAAAAGACTATGAATTAAAAAAAATATAAAAATAATTACTGGGATTACAATATCAGACTCTATGTGTAAAAAATAGGAATATCAAAATACAACAACAGGTTAACAAAACCAAACAAATTCAAGGTATTAATATCAGAAATATTCAATTCAACCATTCAATACTGTGACGACACTGATATACTTCTACAAAGATGTAGGTTTATGCTGCTTGTTACCATTAGGATGTTAACCGTGTTTAATATTTGTTAACAAGAAATGGTGCAGAGGAACTAGATAAGAAAATCTGAGAAAATAAATTGATTTACAGTTGTATTTCTTACCTTACACCTAACCGTTTTTCCCACTAGATGGCGCTAGATGGTTATTTTTTTATCATCATTAAAATAAATCATAAAAGAAGCATCTTTAGGCCGATTCTCACGGAGGAACATTTAAAAATGTAATTTCTTCATACAGAAAAATCGCTTTATTTTCCAAAAACCCTCTGATTTCATCTCAAACATCACGTTCATTCATGTCAAAGTTTTATCCATCTATCTATCTATGTTCAATCCAGTTACCTGAGGCAGGATGGAGATCCTGAAGGACTGGTTCCGGTTCTCACTCATCAAGTAGAGGGAGATGACGGGGAAGATGTGCCAGGGGGTCGTGCCCGCCTGCCAGCAAACCAGCTGCTCCCCGAGCCAGAACCCGGACGGAAACTGCTCCGTCTGAAGCACACAAAACAAATGTAGTTAATAAATACAACACATAACATAACATAACATAACATAACATAACATAACATAACATAACATAACATAACATAACATAACATAACATAACATAACATAACATAACATAACATAACATAACATAACATAACATAGCATAGCAAAGCATAGCATAACATAACATAACATAACATAACATAACATAAAATAACATAATACAACACAATACAATATAATATAATAAAACAATAAAATATATAATAATATATTATATAATAATATAAACTATATAATACAATATAACTATATAATACAATAAAATAAAAATAAAACAATATAATATAATTGAATATAATATAATATAATATAATATAATATAATATAACATAATATAATATAATATAATATAATATAATAGAACATTTCAATAAAGTACTCTGTAACATAACATATTAAAACACAATACAGTACAACAATATAATATAATAATAATTATAATAATAATCTCTATTTATATAGCGCCTAATATATCATATTTAAACACAATACAGTACAATAAAATAAAAATAAAACAATATAATATAATATAATATAATATAATATAACATAACATAATATAATATAATATAATATAATATAATATAATATAATATAATATAACATAACATAACATAACATAATAAAATAAAATAAAATAAAATAAAATATAATAGAACATTACAATAAAGTACTCTGTAACATAACATATTCAAACACAATACAGTACAATAATATAATATAATATAATGTAAAATAAAATAATATAATATAATCAACAATACAATAAAGTACTCTATAACATAAAGTATTCAAACACAATACAGTACAATAAAATACAATAATATAATATCATGTAATACAATAAAATACAATAAACTACAATAATGTTTTTGATATGATCAAATACTATATGTATTGAATTAACAACCGAACAAGTCATGAAGTATTTTTTTGCTGATGAATAAACAAAGAAAACATCAAGAGAAGAGAAGAGAAAGAGAAATGACAAATAAAAACTTACTGAAGAAGCAGCTTCGATGGCTTTGACTGCAGCCTGGAAAACTTTCCGTGGCAGTCGCAGGTTTGTTGTTCCACTGTCTACTATACTTTTGTCATAGTTGTACTGTCGAGACACATCACAGAATTCATTTCTGACATGAAAGTCTGACAATCCCTGTCATACAAGAACACAATGTAGTTTTAAAACATTTGTCCCAGTCTTTCTTAACTCGCTTGACTGTGGGTCTGGTTCTTCTCCAGGATTCTGCCATTTAAAAGGGAATTTTTACTCACCGCTGTCGCTGTTTAGATTCAATGGAACCCGTTTTGCTCATATGAATAAAGTTTTATTTAAAGCGTCTTGTGAAAACTCTGTGATGATTTCAAACTTTAAATACAATGAAATTAAACTATCTTTCGCTGTAGCATAGTTGATGCAATAGTTAACCCAGTAAAGTGTGAATAACCTTCTCATTTTTATTCACTTAACTCGCCTTAAAATATAATACTTAAAATCCTGCGTTGGGTTTTTCAAGTATTATAAATGATTTAACACAAGGTCTGTCAGTAGTGATGTCCACTAGATGGCGTCTCTGCACTATTTATTTTGAACAACTGTTCTAATGAAACGTCATTTTTATAATGATGGCGCCACCTACTGACCTCTGAACATAATGACACTGTTTCATGAAGCTTCATCAACCCATCACTAATACTAATACGATAAAAGTCATGATTCAAGCAAGTTTTAAAATCTCTCCTGAAGAGCTTAAAATGTAATTTATTCGACATAAGGAGAGATAAATATCGTTAATATGTGAAATTGTTAAAACAATACAATAAAGGAGTCTATAACATAACATTTAAACACAATTAAATAATTAAATAACAATAAAAACAATATAATATAATATAATATAATATATAAAAACAATACAATAAAGTAGTCTATAACATAACATGTTTAAAAACAATACAGTACAATAAAAGAACAATAAAACAATATAATATAATATAATATAATATAATATAATATAATATAATATAATATAATATAATATAATATAATATAATATAATATATTAAAACAATACAATAAAGTAGTCCATAACATAACATATTTAAACACAATAAAACAATATAATATAATATAATAAAACAATACAATAAAGTAGTCCATAACATAACATATTTAAAAACAATACAGTACAATAAAAGAACAATAAAACAATATAATATAATATAATATAATATAATATAATATAATATAATATAATATAATATAATATAATATAATATAATAAAACAAAACAATAAAGTAGTTTATAACATAACATATTTAAACAGTAATAATGACACTGTTTCATGAAGCTTCATCAACCCGTCACTAATACATACTACAAGTCATGATTCAAGCAAGTTTTAAAATCTCTCCTTAAAAGCTTTAAATGTATTTTATCAGACGTAAGGAGAAATAAATATTGTAAATACGTGACATTGTTAATTTCCCTGATCCGAAGAAATAAAAGTCACATAAAGAGTTGTTCCATGATAACACACCTCCTTACAGTCCATGTTGAGATCCTGCCCGTTGACCTCGATGCGCACGATGATGACCTCGTAGTACCACTCCCTGCGGATGGGCGTGTACCACAGTTCCCCCACGTACAGCGACGGGTCGACCCCTCCGATGATCTGGATCGTCAGAAGATGGTGTTAAGAGAGACGTGGTTGCCATGACGCCACATCGTTCTCACCATGCTGCCGCCGACGGTGGAGCTGCCCAGCGAGTAGTTCTGGGTGAAGCCGGCGCCGCACAGCTGGAGGGAGAAGAGGTTCTGAACCGACGTCTGACGGACCAGGGAGTCGAAGAACGGCTCCAGCGAGTCGTCGGGCTGGAAAAATAAAGATTAATATTAAGTTTCCAAAGGTGTCAAGATACAATCTTATGGTAAAATGAGTGAATCTTATTTATATGCAACAACTAAACGAACACGCTTTAAAATATTTGAAGGGAAGTGAAATAAAAAAAGAATCAAATAAAAAAACAAAAAAACAGTGGGTTTAATTCAGTTTATTACGGTTTAAGTTTTTGAGTTTTAGCTTTAAAAGCTACTGGAGTCACTGTATCCTCTCGTCCTCAGTCGTAACTGCTTTCATTTGTTTTCAAACCAAAACATCTCCAAACATCAGCTTTAAAAGTTGCTGGAGTCACTGTATCCTCTCGTCCTCAGTCGTAACTGCTTTCATTTGTTTTCAAACCAAAAAATCTCCAAACATCAGCTTTAAAAGCAACTGGAGTCGACTGTATCCTCTCGTCCTCAGTCGTAACTGCTTTCATTTTCTTTTCAAACCAGAAAATCTCCAAACATCAGCTTTAAAAGCTGCTGGAGTCACTGTATCCTCTCGTCCTCAGTCGTAACTGCTTTCATTTGTTTTCAAACCAAAAAATCCCCAAACATCAGCTTTAAAAGTTGCTGGAGTCACTGTATCCTCTCGTCCTCAGTCGTAACTGCTTTCATTTGTTTTCAAACCAAAAAATCCCCAAACATCAGCTTTAAAAGTTGCTGGAGTCCCTGTATCCTCTTGTCCTCAGTCGTAACTGCTTTCATTTGATTTCAAACCAAAAAATCTCCAAACATCAGCTTTAAAAGCAGCTGGAGTCGACTGTATCCTCTCGTCCTCAGTCGTAACTGCTTTCATTTGTTTTCAAACCAAAAAATCTCCAAACATCAGCTTTAAAAAGCAGCTGGAGTCGACTGTATCCTCTCGTCCTCAGTCGTAACTGCTTTCATTTGTTTTCAAACCAAAAAATCTCCAAACATCAGCTTTAAAAGCTGCTGGAGTCACTGTATCCTCTCGTCCTCAGTCGTAACTGCTTTCATTTGTTATCAAACCAAAAAATCTCCAAACATCAGCTTTAAAAGCAGCTGGAGTCACTGTATCCTCTCGTCCTCAGTCGTAACTGCTTTCATTTGTTTTCAAACCAAAAATCTCCAAACATCAGCTTTAAAAGCAGCTGGAGTCGACTGTATCCTCTCGTCCTCAGTCGTAACTGCTTTCATTTGTTTTCAAACCAAAAAATCTCCAAACATCAGCTATAAAAGCTGCTGGAGTCGACTGTATCCTCTCGTCCTCAGTCGTAATTGCTTTCATTTGTTTTCAAACCAAAAAATCTCCAAACATCAGCTTTAAGAGCAACTGGAGTCACTGTATCCTCTCGTCCTCAGTCGTAACTGCTTTCATTTGTTTTCAAACCAAAAAATCTCCAAACATCAGCTTTAAAAGCAGCTGGAGTTGACTGTATCCTCTCGTCCTCAGTCGTAACTGCTTTCATTTGTTTTCAAACCAAAAAATCTCCAAACATCAGCTTTAAAAGCTGCTGGAGTCAACTGTATCCTCTTGTCCTCAGTCATCGTCAAAAAAACGGGTATTAAACATCACTTTAGCTGCAGAGGACGTAATGACTGCTGCCATCTAGAGGCCGGAAGTTTAATTGCAACACAAAAGTGGCCAAACGTGCGTATAATTGCATATTAATTGTAAATAAAAAAAAATTGTTTAGACACAATAAATTGAAATACAATACTGGAAAGAACTAAGAGAAAAATAAAGCATGATTTAATTTAAGGCTGTAACAATATAAAATACAATCATTTATGTGCTAAAAGCCAAAGAGTTAAAGTGTGTTTTTAGATGAGTTTTCATATTGTATTGCATTAAAATGTAGCTTTTTATTCCTTTTGTAATAAAAAACCTGTTTTCACATATCACTTATATTTTCATTATCATGGTTGGATTGAAATAAAATATTTATGATAGTAAATTTGAGGAATATCAAAGTAAGAAACTACCCCCATTTTTATCTGTATAAAATAAATAAGAAATAATAGAACATTTTAGCATGAAAAGGAAATTAAAAGGTGTTTCATTCTACTTGCAACGAGATTAATGAAGTTATATCTATCAATATATTGTCTTGTAAACCAATCAAACTTTTATAAATGAGTATTTTTAAAGGAAATGTTAGAGATTTGACCAGTTACTGGTCAAATAAAACTAACTATGACTATGGAAGTATTACAGTGTCAACAGAGTATTGAATGATAGAGTTTAACATTTTAAATATTGAACTTAGATTTTTATTTTTTTATTTAAATGTTTTTTAAATCTTTTTTTTTTTTTATTTAATATTTGTTTTTATCATTTTATTGAATATAATAATCATATTATTATTATAAATTATATTATAATAATAATTATATTATTATATAACCAATCATTCTAAAAAAATTATAAATGTTTTAATTATTTTAAATTCAACATCTGTGCTCCACAAATCAAAGAATTTTGAGTGTTTTGAAAATATTTAATTCAATTAATCAATAATGCAACCATTGAATATAGAACATATTGAATTCAATGCTTAGCATAATAAACATAAATAAAATATTTGAAAAATAAAATAAAATAAAATATTTTAAAAATAAACATGAATAATATAAATATAAACAAAAACATAAATATAAATATGAACTAAATTTAAACATAAATGTAAATATAAATATATACATAATATAAACATAAACTTAGGTATGAATGTAAATGTGAATGTAAAACAAACATTGACATAAATGTAAATGTAAACATAAATATAAACTAAATTTAAACATAAACATAAATGTTAATGTAAATATAAACAAATACATAAATATAAACTAAATTTAAACATAAATGTAAACGTAAATGTAAACATAAATATAAATATAAGATTAAAAATGAATATAAATATAAGCATAAACATAAAAATGATATAAATATAAACGTAAATATAAACATAAATGTAAATATAAATATAAACTTAAATATTAACAATATAGAACATATTGAATTCAATTCTTAGCATAATAAACTTGAATAAAACATTTGAAAAAGATATGTTTCAACAAATAAAATGATGTTAAATGGATCCAATATTCCGATATAATAATAACTGTAATTACCCGAGCGATGTCCGCATACGCCAGTCCGAGGATCCCCTCCCAGTTGGATCCGTTGATGAAGAACCGATCCGACTGGATGATGGCGGCGATGTTGGCCCGGAGCGTGGCGTTGGGACCGTGAGGAACCGAGACCAGGTCCGTTCCCAGCTCTCCTTCCCACCGGCCCTGCGTGTACGGGACGTAGACGCTCTTGCCGAGGTCCCTGTACGAGGTGGACCTGTTGGGGAGCGACCAGACCGTCAGGGGTCACGGACAGAACCACATGTTAGCGTCAGTATGTTGGGGAGCGACCAGACCGTCAGGGGTCACGGACAGGACCACATGTTAGCGTCAGTATGTTGGGGAGCGACCAGACCGTCAGGGGTCACGGACAGGACCACATGTTAGCGTCAGTATGTAGCGGAGCGACCAGACCGTCAGGGGTCACGGACAGGACCACATGTTAGCATCAGTATGTTGCGGAGCGACCAGACCGTCAGGGGTCACAGACAGGACCACATGTTAGCGTCAGTATGTTGCGGAGCGACCAGACCGTCAGGGGTCACGGACAGTCAGAGGTCACGGACAGTCAGGGGTCACGGACAGTCAGGGGTCACGGACAGGACCACATGTTAGCGTCAGTATGTTGCGGAGCGACCAGACAGTCAGGGGTCACGGACAGTCAGGGGTCACGGACAGTCAAGGGTCACGGACAGTCAGGGGTCACGGACAGGACCACATGTTAGCATCAGTATGTAGCGGAGCGACCAGACCGTCAGGGGTCACGGACAGGACCACATGTTAGCGTCAGTATGTTGCGGAGCGACCAGACCGTCAGGGGTCACGGACAGGACCACATGTTAGCATCAGTATGTTGCGGAGCGACCAGACCGTCAGGGGTCACAGACAGGACCACATGTTAGCGTCAGTATGTTGCGGAGCGACCAGACCGTCAGGGGTCACGGACAGTCAGGGGTCACGGACAGTCAGGGGTCACGGACAGTCAGGGGTCACGGACAGTCAGGGGTCACGGACAGTCAGGGGTCACGGACAGGACCACATGTTAGCGTCAGTATGTTGAGGAGCGACCAGACCGTCAGGGGTCACGGACAGTCAGGGGTCACGGACAGTCAGGGGTCACAGACAGTCAGGGGTCACAGACAGTCAGGGGTCACGGACAGTCAGGGGTCACGGACAGGACCACATGTTAGCGTCAGTATGTGGCGGCGACTCACAGAGAGCGATGGTAGTATCTGCGCAGGAAGGGATGAGAAGCTGCTCCCACGGCGAAGTTGCTGCTTCCAGTGTCCACCAGGATGTTGAGCTGAGCCAGAGGGAGGGAAGATGATTAATAAACTTATGAAATATACTCTTTTATCTTTAGAGATAAACACAGATATTCAAATAAGTTCATTATAATCAGGGAATATATTTTAAAAATGTAATATTTTTCTTTCCGTTGCCTTGTAAATTCAATATAAAAACTTTGGTATGACAATTGGACTTTCAGCCAATCATGTGAGCCGGAGATGATCACATGACTTGTGTATTTTGACTTGAGGAGCAAACACAAGATTTTTTTTTTCAGTTGGATTTATTTTTCTTAACCCCTGTGTTATCTCAGGGTCAAGGTGACCCGAAGGCCCTGAAAACAAATGTGTTTGTGGTATCCCTTGTGTTGTCTCTGGGTCAAGGTGAACAACCATTTGGGTCACATTGACCCTGAGATAACACAAGGGATAAAGGACTATTTTATATAAAATGGATAAATAATGGACCATTACATTAATATACCACTGATTTAAATAGATATTATTTAATTTCAATTTGATCACAATTATTTGCTGAGAGGAAAATTATCATATATTTATATAAAGTTTTCCCACTTTAACACAATATTTAAAGTTGTGTATTGGCAGGAAGAATCTGTCGCTAAGATACGTATCAACATACAGGGGCAACAATACGATATATAGTGATAGTGTAGTCACAAGTATATATGTGTAGTATTGTCCAGTACTTGACTCTGGTGTTGTGATAGTGTAGTCACAAGTATATATGTGTAGTATTGTCCAGTACTTGACTCTGGTGTTGTGATAGTGTAGTAACAAGGATATATGTGTAGTATTGTCGAGTACCTGACTCTGGTTTTGCGATAGTGTAGTAACAAGTATATATGTGTAGTAACAGCTTGTGGAATCAACGGTATCCTCTCGTCCTCAGTCCAACATTATTCATTCATTTATAATCATACAAAGGGTTTAGTTTTGTATCTTGTCGCCCTAAATGTCCTTGACTGTCTGGCCTGAACTCTCTACTCCTCTCAGGTTTCCTACTCCTTCCTTTTTCCTCCTCCTTCCTCCTCTCATCCCGTCTGCCTCTCGGATTCTGCATCGTCAGTCAATACGGTAAAAAATGAATGAATGAAGCGACGAAGGAAAACCTCATTCATTCATATATTCCACACGAAACAAACACTTGAAAGTATAAATATAAATATAAACAAAAACAAAAATATAAACTACATTTAAACATAAACACAAATGTAAATATAAATATATACATAATATAAACATAAACATAGGTATGAATGTAAATGTGAATGTAAATACAAATCTAAACATAAATATAAACAAAATTTAAACATAAATGTTAATGTAAATATAAACAAAGTTTAAACATAAATGTAAACATAAACATAATATAAATATGAACATAAATATAAACATAATTATAAATATAAATCTTAACGTAAATGTAAATATAAACAATCAAATTAAACATGAATATAAACATAAAAATAAACATAAATGTAAATATAAATATAAACAAAATTTAAACATAAACATAAATGTAAACGCAAATATAAATATAAATATAAATATAAATATAAATATTAACCTTAACATAAATGTAAATGTAAATATAAAAATAAATATAAATTTGAACGTACCAGCCTCGATTATTGTTTTTATAGTTTTAAAAGTTTCTTTTGATGATATTTGTCTTAATTATTGGCACAAAAAAGCCAAAGATATCACATAAAAATGATAACTTGACTGATGTGAAAAGATAATGAGCAGGAACTGGACAAACCAGCTGTTATGAGGTAGATTCAAGTAAAAAAGCTTGACTGATAACATACTATCAAACTGCTTAATTATGTCTCCAGCTTACGTTCATCTCCTCCACCTTTTTCCTCCTTTCTTCATTCACCTTTTCACTTTCCTCTCTCCTCCTCTTTTCCTGCTGCTCATCACTTTCTCTTCTCTTCTGTGCCAACTGTGTCTGCAGGATTAATGGACCCTTTATCAGCCGCTGTCACTCAGACCTGACTCTTTCTCACACACACACACACACACACACACACACTCACACACACACACACTCACACAAACACACACACACACACACTCACACACACACTCACACACACACACACTCACACACACACTCACACACACACACACACACACACGCACACACTACACACATACTACACACACGCACACGCTTGCACGCACACACACACATGCAAGTTTATATGTGTAGTATTGTCCAGTACTTGACTCTGGTGTTATGATAGTGTAGTAACAAGGATATATGTGTAGTATTGTCCAGTACTTGACTCTGGTGTTGTGATAGTGTAGTTACAAGTATATATGTGTAGTATTGTCCAGTACTTGACTCTGGTGTTGTGATAGTGTAGTTACAAGTATAAGGTAAGGTAAGGTAAAACTTTATTGTAGTTACAAGTATATATGTGTAGTATTGTCCAGTACTTGACTCTGGTGTTATGATAGTGTAGTAACAAGGATATATGTATAGTATTGTCCAGTACTTGACTCTGGTGTTGTGATAGTGTAGTTACAAGTATATATGTGTAGTATTGTCTAGTACTTGACTCTGGTGTTATGATAGTGTAGTGACAAGTTTATATGTGTAGTATTGTCCAGTACTTGACTCTGGTATTATGATAGTGTAGTGACAAGTTTATTTGTGTAGTATTGTCCAGTACTTGACTCTGGTGTTATGATAGTGTAGTAACAAGTATATATGTGTAGTATTGTCCAGTACTTGACTCTGGTGTTATGATAGTGTAGTGACAAGTTTATATGTGTAGTATTGTCCAGTACTTGACTCTGGTGTTATGATAGTGTAGTGACAAGTTTATATGTGTAGTATTGTCCAGTACATGACTCTGGTGTTGTAGTATTTACAGACCACATGACTGCTTTCATTTGTTTTCAAACCAAAATATGTCCAAACAACAACTTTAAAAGCTGCTGGAGTCACTGTATCCTCTCGTCCTCAGTCTCACAGGATTTCATTGTTCCTAGAGCCGGTTGGATTGCAACCCAAAAATGAACAAAAACTGTGAATATTTGTTCGTTGTAAATTGAAAACAAATAATGTAATATTTTAAGACAAAAATCTAATGGTTTACTGTCCAGTAGTTTTTTTCATTAGTTTGATTCGCCAAATGGTGTTTTTTACGTAAAAGAAATATGTTATTTAATACAAAATATATTATATTTCGATTATTTCGATTTAATTTAATTACCTTCTGCGGAGGATAACCTACAGCCATCTCCACGTAGTATCCCTGACCAGACTTCCCTCGCAGGTTATCGATCATGTTATCGACGAAGCTGATGCGGCCGCGCGCCGCTGCCGCTCCCCGCCGCCTGCGCGTCTTTGCCGCGTCGCCGCCCTCGCGTAATCCGGACGCGGCAGCGGCAGCGGCAGCGGCGGGAGTCTGGAGCGGCTTTTCCGCGCGGGCGTCCTGCCGCAGCGGGACGCGGATGGCTAAAGGCGGGCCCGGCGATGACTGACTGGAGCTCAGCACCAGACACAAGAACGTCCATGAGAATAAAGAGAGTTTCTCCATCTTTGATGAGAGGATTTTTTGTTATTTTCGAGGCAGGTTTTTTCGGTCCGTTTGTCAGCGCGGCAGAGAAACCGCAGCAGCGGAAGAACCAGCCGGAGATGCTCGAGTGACAAGTGCGACCATGATGACGTCCAACACGATTATAATCTATCTTTCAGACCATCGATGACGTCATTCCATCCATTAATCCACACGGTAGTGTCACTTGTCAACACGAGCGCAGGCCCGCGGCGTCGTACTTCCGGTGACACTTCATAATCTCAGACGAAGAAGAAGAAGAAGAAGAAAGAAAAAAAAGCCTCCAGGCTGGACAAGCTGTCGTCCTTCTATCAACACAAGCGTCCATCCTCTTCCCTGAAGTCCTTCACCTCCTCCTTCTCCTCCATCCGCCCTCCGAGCTCCGCGAGCATCACCGACCAACAACTCCGGGACTAGGAAGCGATGCTTCCGGTTTTCAAAATAAAACCATCAAACGAAGAAATTGTGACCGGAAAGCAAGAGTTTCAAACTCAACCAGGAAAGGGGAAATAAAATGATTAACAGTTCATGTCACGGGTTGAGCAAAATGTATATTTACATTACATTACATATTTACAATTAAATACTTAAGTGTGTTTATTGTCAATAGGTTTATTGGGGAGAAAGATACATATCACGATACAGGGTCAACAATCGATATATATTGATATATAGTGATAGTGTAGTAACACAAATATATTTGTGGTATTGTTGAGTACTTTACTCTGGTGATATATAGAGATAATGTAGTAACAAGAATATATTTGTAGTATTGTCGAGTACTTGACTCTGCTGATATATAGTGATAGTGTAGTAACAAGGATATATTTGTAGTATTGTTGAGTACTTAACTCTGGTGATATATAGTGATAGTGTAGTAACAAGGATATATTTGTAGTATTGTCGAGTGATTAACTTTGGTGATTTATAGTGATAGTGTAGTAACAAGAATATATTTGTAGTATTGTCCAGTACTTGACTCTGGTGTTATATAGTGATACTGTAGTAACAAGTATATATGTGTAGTATTGTTCAGTACTTGACTCTGGAGATGTATAGTGATAGTGTAGTAACAAGTATATATGTGTAGTATTGTCCAGTACTTGACTCTGGTGATATATAGTTATAGTGTAGTAACAAGTATATATGTGTAGTATTGTCCAGTACTTGACTCTGGTGATATAGTTATAGTGTAGTAACAAGGATATATGTGTAGTAGTGTCCAGTATTTGTCTCTGGTGATATATAGTTATAGTGTAGTAACAAGGATATATGTGTAGTATTGTCCAGTACTTGACTCTGGTGATGTGATAGTGTAGTAACAAGTATATATGTGTAGTATTGTCCAGTACTTGACTCTGGTGTTGTAGTATTTACAGACCACATGACTCTTGACGAAGTCGTAACTGCTTTCATTTGTTTTCAAACCAAAATATATGTCAAAACATCAGTTTTAAAAGCTGCTGGAGTCACTGTATCCTCTTGTCCTCAGTCTCACAGGATTTCATTGTTTCTATAGCTGCGGAGGTTCTGTCATCTAACGGCTTAAAGTTGGATTGCAACCCAAAAATGAACAATTTAACTATGATAAAATAAGATGTGACTTCATATCAAAAAATGACTCTGGGGGAAAAAAAGGTTGCGATGTTGAACCGATCAATATTTAGTAGTGTATCAATATTTAGTAGTGTGTCAATATTTAGTAGTGTGTCAATATTTACTCATCTTTCTTTTCTTAGTTTTTCTGTTTACTGTGAAATTTTCTGTTTCCCAAGGACCATGAGTTGGATTTTTACGCCCAAAAAAAGGAAAAAACAGCAACGTTGACTATCGTAGTTTTCAAGGATAAATCCCGACAACACATTTATTATAGAAGAACTCCACAAATAAAATACATTAATCAACAAACAACACAAAAAACTGTCAATATTTGAATATGTTTATTAACTAGAACAATCAGTTCTGACACATTTAAACAATTCAATGATACTTGTGATCAATAACCATTCATACTAGAATATGAAGCGACCTTGAGTCTTTTAAATAAAATGTCTTATTATTATTATTATTAATTCTATAGTTCAGAGGTCACGTGACGGTCAAGCTGACGGCGTTTTCACGGCAAGTCTGTGCTTTCGTGAGACGACCTCTGACCTCAGTCCCAGTAGGTGGACAGAGTCGGGAGTAAACTCGGAGACGGGAGTAAACTTTCCACGTCTTTTGGTTCGGAGTGAAAAAGTTGTCTCTGCTCCAGCCCAGGAGAGGTGAGTTGCTTCTGTCCTGAGGAAGAAATAAGGCATAAAGTTCTTATGTATACACAGTATATACTGCAGATCAAGAACGAAAATAGCTTCAAATAAAAACTCATATAGAAGAGATACAGGAGGGATTTTTTTTCGTCTTTCTTTTTGCTTGACGGCCCCTAACGACATTCACAGAATTTAATGTATTTACTTTTGTGTGTCATTTTTAGAGTATATATTAATCCCTCAAAACATTTTTTTTAATTAGTTGAAGAAATGTTTTGAAAAAAACTCATATTGCAGCTTATTTATCTTAATAAATGACTAATGACGAATGTCCTTTTTTTTTTAGGGATTTTTTCGTCTTTCTTTTTGCTTGACGGGCCCTAACGACATTCACATCATTTAATGTGGCCCTTGAAGAATTATAATCCCCCCCCCCTGTAGTAGATGGTGTTCAATGCTAAAAAAAAAACCATTTCAATTAAAAAAAAAGATTTTTGGATCATTGTTATAAGAATATCAAACTCTATTTGTATTTTAATAAAAACAAATATATATAATTATTCAATAAAAACAAAATTAACCTTAAAATATAGACATTTTTCATTCAATTGTTACAAAAAATGTAATATTTGAAGACAAAAAGATGGTTTACTGTCCAGTAGTTTATTTCATTAATCTTATTTGCCAAATGGTGTTTTTTTACTTGATGACAAAAGTCCTTTATTGAATATATTTGTATTCTTCTAAATAAAAAAACGACTGTAATATTAAATATATTTTAAGAAACTGCGATCAATTATGTTTGTTTTTTTTATCTTTACGCTAACATGACATATAATATTCCTTGACAAAAAAAACAATAAGATTCAATATTAAGCCATTTGATCATAGACGACACAATTTTGACAAACTTATTAATAACCATCGTGATAATAATACTTTTGTGTTAATTACTTAAAATTGTACAATGAAAAAAAAATGGAGATTAGATTTTGTTTAGCAACAGATGTTTTATTTAATCTGATTGGAAAATATTTTGAATAATATAATAAGTAATAAAAACAATCCGATAAAAATGTAATATTAGACGAACGTAACCAACGTGAGTCATTAGAATTACTGTATGATATTTATTACAATAAATAAAAATAATAAAAATAATAAATATGTTTTAATACATTAAAATGAAAAAAATGGAAGAAAAATGAAAATGGATGTGACTTTCGTATTTTTTTTTACCAGAGAGTGAACCTTCATCCACATTAAATCATTACATATATTATTGAATATTATCATATATAATTAAATAAAAACATTCCTATCATTAATAGCATATTCATTATTATAACATATAATCAAGGTGAGAAAGAGAAAAACTATTATTTGGAATACTTTATTACATTTATTAAATATTAATAATTATATTTTTTATACTAACATTTTTAATCGATTATAATATATATCAATGTGACATTTTTACTTAAAAGGTTAATTCTAATTAAAAAAAAACATGTTTATTTTAAGGGTAAAAAATGGTCAAATTGAATAAAAAAAAATGGACATTTAGTTTTTTTAGAGTCTTCATCCACATTAAATCATTACATATATTATTGAATATTATCATAAATAATCAAATAAAAACAATCCTATCATTAATAGCATATTAAATATATAGCATATAATCAAGGTGAGAAAGAAAAAAACAAAACCAATTATTTGGAATACTTTATAATATTTATTAAATAATAATAATGATGTTTTTAAACATTTTTTTTGTTGATAATTATATATATGAATGTGACATTTTTACTTAAAAGGTGAATTCTAATTTAATAAAACATGTTTATTTTAAGGGTAAACTGTAACAAATGGTCAAATTGAATTTAAAAAAATTAAGATTTAGTTGTTAGTGAGCCTTCATCTACATTAAATCATTACATATATTATTGAATATTATCATATATAATTAAATAAAAACAATCCTAGCATTAATAGTATATTAAATATTATAGCATATAATCAAGGTGAGAAAGAAAAATATAGACCAATTATTTTGAATACTTAAATAATAATAATGATGTTTTTAAACATTTGTATTGATAATAATATATATTAATGTGACATTTTTACTTAAAAGGTGAATTCTAATTTAAGTTTTTTTGCCAACAGTGAGCCTTCATCCATGTGACACATTTTGATTTAGGTTAAATAGAAAAAATGAGCTTTTTTATAATGAGTTTGGTTATTAAAGACGTCTTCACTCACTGCTGACTATCTTCGAGCTCCAGTTTCTTTCTTCTTCTCCGGGTTTGACGGACTCCTCTTCTGGTGGACACCACACAGCTCCAGGTCTGGAGTGATCCCCCCTACAAACACCAAACCAGTTCTTCTCAAAGGTCACGGATCATCTATGGAGAGCGACCTCTAACCCCACGTCACTCACCAGTCCTGGTGGTCCGCCGTGCGGAAGCCTTTGGCGAACGGGTTGCTGGCGATCTTTAACTGGGTGATCTGGGAGAAAGAGATTCAGGTTAAACTAGATTTTCATGCATTATTTTTAAGCTCCGTGATGGAGTCTGAAGTCCCTCACGCGGTGGTTCTGGTAGGCCGTGACGGCCATGAATCGGGTCTCTGGGAAGGAGAAGGTGCAGAAGTTCCGGAAGGCGTTGAGGTGACTGTGCGGCGACGGGTCGGCGAACACCACGTGGAAGCGAGGCTGGTATCGATGCATGGAGTTTAAGATCATCTGGACGAGAACATCAACATTTAAAAGGCTTTAATTATTAGTTTAGTTTAGTTTTAAGATTATTATTTATGTATCTTTTCATTATTAAATTAAATTATTTCCATATTGAACGAATGTTTTTTAAATGATGAAATTAAAATGATAAAAATAATATAAATAAATGATTTACACATAGAGTTTGAAATTCTAATTAAAATTATTGAAAAATAAATTTTACAAATTCAATATTTTTGTATTCGTAGCCTTTTAAATTCAATATAAAAAACGTTAATAGAGTCACCAGACATTACCAAAAGATCACAGAGCTACTGGATCAAACTCTCGGCCAATCATGCGATGCGCAGACAATCATGTGACGTGCGAGTGACTCAGTGCTCGATTGGTTTTGTCTGGTAAGATGCAACTATTATAGCAACTTATTTATATTGAATTTTAAAAGGCTACACATTTAAATATATTAAATTGATTTATTTTATTATTAATTTTATTTATAAAAATAAATAATAATTTATTACATTTTTTAAATAAAATGATTTAAACAAAAACAAAAATATTTCAATACAGAAATTATTGATAAATATTCCACAAAATTTAATTAAATGCTTAAAAACATTTTGATAACATAATGGTTAAAGTTACCATTTTTATTAATTACAAACTAATTTACAAATTTGGATGATTTTCACTCCTGAGACTTTTAATCAGTTATTTTCTAGTGATTCAAATTGATTTTTGATTCACAAATATCATCTTTTATTCCGTCTACAAA
Source organism: Callionymus lyra (assembly GCF_982586985.1). Lineage (NCBI taxonomy): Eukaryota > Metazoa > Chordata > Actinopteri > Syngnathiformes > Callionymidae > Callionymus > Callionymus lyra. Next base: position 7,170,341 of record NC_141824.1, read on the forward strand.
CCAGCTTTGCTAAAAAAAAAAGTAGTTTTCTGTTCTTATTTGAAAACATTAATTTTCCATACGTGTCCGTTGTCGTCCAGGAGGTTGTTGGTGAGCTTGAGCGTGTCGAACGACACCGTCTGCTTCATCCACTGGGATCCTCGCGCCGGGGAGTCGGGGTGGAAGTGCATCCGACTGGGGGCCGCGACCTCTGCTCGACCTGCGACCAGCCACGACGAGCTGTGGAAGGAATATCTGGAAAATAGTCAAAATAAAAATGATTATAATTATATATATATATATATATATATATATATATATATATATGTATAAATAGATATATCATGTCCAGTTAGCATATAAAAGCTCATTATTATTTTGACTATATATATATATATATATATATATATATATATATATATATATATATATATATGTATAAATAGATATATCATGTCCAGTTAGCATATAAAAGCTCATTTTTATTTTGAATATTTTCCAGATGTATGTATGTATGTATATACAGTATATATATATATTTTTGATGTTCTTATTTATTTAGCGGATCAATATACATTATCTTTATGTACACGACAAGATATAGTAATATATATATATATAGAATAGTAATATAATAAATATGAAAATATATAATATTTTTAAAATAATTTATTGTATTTAATAATACACAATTATATAATATTGTCATGTTTAGAATTAGTCTTTATTTTATTGTCATTGCACAGAAGAACACTGCAGTGAAATCGGCAACAAAATTCCGTTTCTTGGCAACCATCAAAAAACAGCATAGAATGACTGTATATAAAAAAGTATAAATATAAATATGAATAAGTTAAAAAAAAGTGCAATATAGAATAAATAAATATTTTTAGAAATATTACATAAAATGAATGTATATAAAAAAAATCAATATAAATATGAATAAGTTAAAAATAGTGCAATATAGAATAAATAAATATTTTAAAAAATATTACATAAAATGAATGTATATAAAAAAAATCAATATAAATATGAATAAGTTAAAAATAGTGCAATGTAGAATAAATAGAATAAATAAATAATGTTTAAAATATTTCATAGAATGAATGTACGTATATAAAAAAAAGTATAAATATAAATATGAATAAGTAAAAAATAGTGCAATATAGTATAAATAAAAACTGTTTTGAATATTGCTAAGATTGAATGTATGTATAAAAAAAAGTATAAATATATATATGAATAAGTTAAAAATAGTGCAATATAGTATAAATACAATAAATAAATAAATATTAAACCAAATTAAAATTAATAAATACAAATCAACTCTCAATCTTGTTTAAAAAATATATATACATGCTTGAGTTGTAAAAAATAAATCCGACCTGTATCGTTTATCATCGACAGGGATAAAATCCATGAGCAGGACATATTCAGCTGCAGGATCCATCCCTGAGATCCTCACCTGGAACGTTGGGAACATCCTCCTATAAGAGAACAGATCATCCTCAGCACAACATACAAATACATGCCTGAGAAGGTACTAGATATGAAAGACAGGAATGTAAATATAACTAAAGTGCAAGAATTAAATACAAAAAAATTGGAATACTTGGTATTTCAGGTGGTAAAATTTAGGAAATATCATCATGGAAGTACATTTTCTTATTTTATTGAGAAGGAAAAGGTGGATTTTTATCAAGATTAAAGGATCTTTCGTTTTTTTGTGCATGGATATAGTTTTTAAATGTTGTTTTTGTTGGATTGTTTGTCATTTCTTTGATTTAAAACAAAGATACGACGCCAGGAAAAATATCTTCTGGATCTATAACCATAATTAAAGACTTTTATAAATAATGTCCCTTTTTGCTGATAAGAAGCTCACCTTCCGGCTTTGGTCACGATCATTTCCGTGCCGAGCTGATTGAATTCCTGCCAGAGCGTCTGCATCTCCAGCTGCACCCGGACCTCGCTGACCTGGGGCACCTTGATGCTGGACAGCGAGATCCCACCAATGCAACACGGCACAGATTCACAGCTTCCTAAAGAAACATGGAGAAAAAAAAAAAGACTCTTCAATCAACACCGACCTCAGATATCGTCGGCGTAAAAGTCACACACCTTCCATGTTGGATTTTCTTTGAGTTTAAATCTTTTGAAATGGAGAGGCTTTCCTCGACCCTCTAACTTCCAGGCTCCACCGACGTCGAGTGCTTTGGTCCCGGGAACGTCCCCGGCTTTATACGCCGAGGGTCCCTCACCAGGGACCGCCATGAAGTCTCATCCATTACGATTCTCAACGTCCCGATGACAAGAGCTGAGCCCAGCTGCGTCCCCCGTCCCCCCCCAAAAAAAAAAATGTTTTCAGCAAAAACACCCCCTTTTTTAAGACAATCCAGAATCCCCCAAGAGCTTGTTAGCCTTGAGCCTTTATTCTGGAACAACCAGTAACACGTTAATAACATTCTTGTGTTAGCAGGCGATGAAAGACAAAGACAGGAGAAACGTTTTTTATTATTCATCGGCAGTTTCCAGAGAGTCTCAGCCCCAGATTCATTACTTTAAACTATTGAATATATATATATATAGATAGATAGATATTTTAAATCAATGAATAATCAAGTAGATCTTCCAAAAAGTGATTCTCCAGGCATGATCAACATGTAATTCATGTTTAAATAACAATGTTGTTCATTAGCCGTTCAGCGATGGGACCGTGTTGAAGGGTTATGGCCTAAGGGATCAAAAGAAGCTAAAAGACGGTGACTTCCTAATAAAAAAAAAACACCAGGATGCCAATAGGACAATTGACGTCCATGATTCATCATCTCATTAAGTGTATTGTCCCGGGGCAGAGAGTCACCGCGTTCTTACATATTTAGCTCAGTCAGGCCATGTTTTTTGGGGAATCTTAACATATATATAATATTCTGTGAGTTTTTAAAAATCGTATCCTACTTTGATTCATTTCTTTGACTGTTCCTCTTTTTTTTTACAGTACAAATTAAGAAAATGTCTTTATATTGATCAAAATTGGAATAAAGACATTCATAAAGCACGTAATAATCTCAGAGTTTTAACGCTAGATTTAGTGACCCAGCTCTCGCCCTAATGCTAACACTTTAATCTAAAAAATGATTTTTTATTTTCTTATTTTTCAAAATTTGTTTTAAGTATATTTACTTCGGAAAACGCCCAGAGAAGGTCGGGGATCACCTGATGACCTCTCTCCCAGGCCAAGGGTTCACCCATTGGAAATGGGTGTAAGCTAGCATCCAAGATGTATTACGCAACTTTTAACTACAGTTTAAACAATTACTTGCATAATTATGCAAATTGCATAATTTATTGCATTTTCAATTGGTTTTCTAATCCTAATCTCACTCTTACCTTAAAGGGAACCTAATGTGAAAACTCTCCCGACTTATTCACATGTTCTAGAGTTGAAGTCGTCCACTTCAAAATGCAGTAGTTCATTAATCATGACGTTGCTCCGTTTTGAAGTTATTACTTAATAAAGTTCTCGTCTGAAATCTCACCAAACGAGATCACGGTTTAAATGAAACATTCTGACATCACTCTGGTGCAGGTGTCCTCCCCTAGAAGCTCTAAATCGGTTAAGAACCTACATGTTAATAAACAAAATAAATATTTATGTAAACGTGGTGAGAGTTACTTCTGCCTTTAGGTGTTTTTGTAATGTGTACATTAAGCAGCAAACCTTATTTTTATTATTCGTTTTTTAATGTACAAAACCAGAGTTTTGGGGGGGAATTTAAAATTTCCGTGAGTCCTTGAATGCAACTCGTGTTTTTGTGACCAATCAGAGCAGAGTGGGCGTGGTTTCTTGGACGAGACTTTTACCAGAATGTTGTTGTTGGGTCGTTCAAGTAACATCGAATGTGCGCTTGTATAAAACACGGCTCTATCATCACGTACGGCCCATGTTTCATGAACCTGAACTCTCTTTTCTGTCATATTTCAAATTGTGAAAAATGAAAACATTTATGATAAGTTAGAATTATTACATCGAAAGAAGTTAATGTTGTCAATTCCCCCCAAAAAACGTTCTGTTATAGACGAAGTTTTATTCATTTTGGTGTTTGAAGATTAGATGATTGGTATATTTTGAAGATACTTTCGGTGTGTTTGAGGCTATCACGGGTTAAATATGATCAGTAAAAAGCCTTCATGCTAACCAGTCCAATGTAAATATTAGAATTTCAATCAATCAGAGCTGTGTCTCAAATCGCATACTTGTGTACTTAAACTTAGTATTTTTAGTGCATAAGTGTGTCTCAATTTTTAGTATGTGAAATGTAGTGCTCAATACACAGTAAATTACCACTAAAACACCCACAAAACTGAGTATGGATCGATGGACACTTTCTACACTAAACGGCTCCGTCTTAGTGACGTTGACGTTGTAAATATATATATATATATATATATGCATATATATGCATATACTTACAGATGTATTTACATCAGCAGTAGGAGGACGACACATCTTCACTGCTGATACCGTTGTAAATATTTCGCCAATATTTCTCACATTTCTTGATCCAAACCAAACGTGCTGCCAGCAGGTGTCGATAGTGTTCCTACAGCTGGTTGAAATCATCCTTAAATAGTAGTAGAGGAAGAAGCTGTCGCGTCATTTCCTGTTAGTGTGTAGCAGCAGAGTTTGATTTGAGACATACTTTCTGTGAAGAATTATGTACTAGTTTGTACGTACACTATCCTGATGCATACTAACCAGCGAAGTATATTATATTTTTATATCATTTTCAAAAGAGGACTTTCAAGAAACAAGACAAAGACTCGAGCATCAGTATAATTCAAACAGCCAGATGTTTATTGTTGTTTTCACCAAACAGGCTTTGTTACAAAGATGGTTGAGATACTTTCCCCGAGCAACACTCCAGCCCTGTGTCTGGCGTTGCTTCGGCTGTATCTGCAAATGTCTGCACTTCATCATGGACGGCTGTTCTCGTGTGTACAAATTAGGGCGACAGAGAGTGGGGGGACATTTTGTGGAAAAAGTCCATCCAAAGAGAGAGGAAATGGTTGGAGCTGGGATGTGTCTATATAGAAGAGGTTAGTTTAAACGCCAAAGCAGAAAGCTTTTTAGAAAAGGTCAAGGCTGCCCACCAATGTAGCGAACAATTCTGTGAGTGCCTGTTTGACATTTTCACCTTTCTCTGACAAGCCTGTCTTAATAGTAGTGATCTGGTCTGGGGTGAGATTTCTAATCTTCTCAGCTGCCGTCACTATGATCTCCTTGTATTCGTCAGCGTAGGGTTTGGCTGCTTGATGAACCAGCTTGGCACGCTCACTGAGGGTCTTGCTCAGAGAGTCCAGGATGGGCAGCAGGGCTGCTTTGGTCTCTTCGACATTGGCTTCCACTTTACCCTCCAGAACAGTCATGACTGGTGACAACTTTTCCTTCAGAAGTGCCATCTCCTCTGTGTTCTTCTTGTGGTGCTCCTCCAGGATTGGATCCAGCAAGTCACGGTACTCGTTGATGTGTTTCTCCACAACCAGCCTCAGATTCTCGCCTTTGGGCTCAATATCGGCTTTCAACTTTTCAATATCTGCCATTATCTCTTTACGGAAGTTCTCGGTGGCAGCGACCAGGGTTTCGTACACTTGGTTGGTGGTTGCCTTTGCGCCAGTCTGGAATTCTTTGAGCTGGTTATGCATGTCATCCAGCTTTTTAATCATGTTTTGCCTAGTAGGGTTAAAAAAACAAAGTCCATTAGGGATTGCATTTCACTGGCTATTAAACTAAAATAAACAAGTGAGAATTGATTTATTTTTAAAGTGTGGCTAAGACTTACCCCTGTTCTGCGTATGGGCCTCCATCCAGCTCTGCCAAGGCTTTCTTGATGCTCTCTTTGGCCCTTGTTAGCCCCATGTCAACCACTGTGCGGGCATGGTCCAGGTGGTTGATGTCAGTAGGTGCTGCCTGGGAGGCTGAACAATAAAAATAAAGAGAATTGCTTTTGATTAGCATAATCACAGTAGCCAGGAGGTTTGCACAGTAGTGTTTGAACTCTTAACCAAAGTATGCAAAGATCTAAGCAAGTATTTAAGTCTTGTTTTAAGTAAAAAGGCTAGCCCTAAATGTAACCCTAGCCCTATCCCTAACCCTATTCCTTAACCTAACCCTAACCCTAACCCATACCTAACCCTATTCCTTAACCTAACCCTAACCCTAACCCTAACCCTATTCCTTAACCTAACCCTAACCCTACTCCTTAACCTAACTTTAAGCATATTCCTTAACCTAACTCTAACCCCTACTTGAATTGGTTGTCGACAGATAAAAGAAAAAAATCTGCGTGTGTGAAAACATTTTGGTTTATTGGATCGAGATTGATCCAATAAACCAATAAAAGAAAATGTTTCTCACCCCATTGGACGATATATATTTTTTTGACAATCAACAAGTAATTCTGAGCATTTTTGTATTTTAAAATGATAAAATATGAGCATTTTTCGACATGTCAGGTGAATCGAGCTCATGGTTAAGTCAACTAAGACATATGCACTCAAAGTAAAAAGCGAATACATTTTGCTTTAAAACTTGAGGTTGTGTGTACAATTCGCTAAAACAATGTTACTCACCAACAGCCAGCAGGAGGGCGAGAGCGAGAGTCAAGAACTTCATGACGGCGGCCTAACAAAGAAAGAAAAACAACATCACAATTTAGGCTTTTATGTTTCAAATACATTTCAATGAAATAAGAGACAGCAGGTAAAAGTAAACCTTTAAACATAAGCCTGACTGTAATCCTGGTGGATAAGATGACAGGAGACAACTGGAGCAGATTACTTTAGGGTTGCTAATCCTGATCCGGGTTTTACAATAGGAGATTGCTTTTGTATTAGCTAGCGGTACTTCTGGACTATCCCAGACCTTAAATAAGTTCAGTTTAAGTAGAAAAGAAAGTAGAAAAATGGTAGAAAAGAACCGTATTAGGAAGGTTTAGTCTTACCTTGTGCAGTTGACGACGAGACTGAAAAACTTCAGCAAGAGGCGACTTTATAGTTCCCCGGATGAGGGGAGAGTTGAGGGGAGGAGGAGGGGAAGGTGTCTCCGTGGAGGTGGACCTCACCCCTCAGTCATCTCCCACAGCAGGGGGCTGAGTTCAGGGTTCAAGGGTCAACAGTAACCACTGTGTCCATTGTTCCAGGTCGTCTGGCTGTTCAATTGCTTTAATAAATGCCATGAAGAAACTATTTTCCTCCAATTATCCACGAATCGCAGAAACACACCTTTGACAAGGAATGACAGTGATTGCTGCAAAAAAAAAGAGGCTCTTATGGTTTAATCCCTTTTGTTCGTGTTGTTTCTCGCATTCTTTCACTGTTTTTCACACTTTCAGTTTCTGTCCTCAGATGCCGTCGCCCTCCCGCTGTGATCCTCGTAAGACATTTGGTGGCGTGTGAAGAAAATCACCTTATTAGGCAAATGGCTGCCAAGAACAACAGGCAAGAGCCAAACAATAAAGTCAAGAGAGAATCTTTTCATGTACATTTGGAGACTATCTTCTATCCTGAGCAGGATTGTAGACTTAAAACTAACATATGCCAGTCTTTGACCGAAGGCCTTAGAGTGGATGTCAGTGTTCGAGTGTTTTGTGATTAATAGGTCAAAGATTATGATGTGGGCTTGTTTGCTATCCTATCACTCGTGGACTTTGAAATTCTGGCCTCATGTGAGTTAAATAATTATATTGACATTCACTCTAACTGCTGATATTTTACACAGATGATTCAAAGGTTCAAGTTACATTGAATACAGTTATTTACAATCAATAGAATTCTCTGAAAAATAACCGAGCTTAAACTCCACTGTCAATATTTGCTCGTCCCAACTCTGCATTGCATCTTTTCCACATGTGTTGCACTGAAACCGTGTCGTGCATCATTCTTTGCCTCATAGTTTGTTCCTCCAGATATTAAATACATGATTTAATCAATCCAAATGTGTGTTTTTTTTCTTAGTCAGAGAGTATTTTAGCCTTTTCCTGCTTACAACATGATCTGGAGCTTGTAATCCATGCGTTTGTTTCTTCTCGCCTGGACTATTGTAACAGTTTGTTATCATGTCTATACAAGAAGGATCTGTTTCGCCTGCAGTTGATACAAAACTCTGCAGCCAGAATTCTGAGCCGCTCTAGTAGAAGAACTTACATTTCTCCGATCCTTAAATCTCTTCACTGGCTTCCAGTTTCTTTCAGGATCAACTTTAAAATTCTAGTTCTTACTTTCAGATCTATTCATGGTCAGACCTTCCATCAGTGATCTGATCCAGACCTACACCCCAGCTCGGGCTCTGAGGTCTATGGATCAGAATCTACTGATGGTTCCTGAACCAATTCCGGACCAGAGGAGAAAAATCCTTCCAGACTGTTGCTCCTAAGCTTTGGAACCATCTCTGTGTTTGATGATCTACTGACTCTTTCAAGAAACATCTTAAGACGTTTTTATTTGTTCAGGCTTTTCCTTGATTTTATGGAACTTCTGTGTTGCAAACACATGTTATCTAAGAAGTGGTTCAACCAAGCACCTTGCAGTTGTAAACTCATGGACCATTTTTTCGGCCAACAAGCTCAGGCTCCGGCTATCGACTGATCCAGGACTGAGGCCTAGGCCTGCTGCAACCAGCAGGACCAGGTCTAGGGCTACAGCTAGTGACCATCGGATCCAGCTTCGCGGGGCGTTGCCCCGACTGAGACTCTGAAGCAACGCCGTGGTGAGCTAAAGCAGCTAGCTTTTTAGCTAAAAAAGCTGTCAAAATGGTTCGATTGGAAGAGGTTGTAAAAAATCTGGCCGCAATCCAACGAGAAGTCGGCAAAATTGGCATCCAACAAACAGATTGTGAATCTTATGCAACATGTACACACTTTGCAAACTCAAGTGGTTATGAAGCTTCACTGAAGAAGAAAGACGAGACACAGTAGAGAACTAGAAAAAAGACTGGATGACATCATCTCGCATCGATGATATTGTTATATCTCTGGATTGAAAACTCTCCACCGTGTTAGTGCCGCGGCTGGAAGAAATGCTCAAGACACAATACCTAGACCCTGGAATCTCAGGTTATCAATTTTTTCAGTAGCTTGGATATTTACTGTATAGTCACAACAATCATATCTCTGCCTGTCGTACGCTCCCTCAGATTAATAAAAAACAAACCTACTCCACCGGCCATCATAGTCCGATTTGAAAATACAAAGGACAAGGTTGGCTTGCGGAGACAAGGCGGAGAGTTAAGATTCAGGAAAAAGGGAGAAAGTTAATTGACTGGAAACTCTTTACAGTGAAATAATCTTGTAGGTTTGCTGTAAATGTGTTTATATATATATATATATAACGGATTATAACGGAACAGCAACAATTGTCACTGAAATGAAATCATTTGTTTGAAGTCAGTGTCTGCGTAGAATTCAAAGGCTATATAAATAAATACAATTTAAGAAGAAAAAATATATACATATATAACTGGATGTCAAATCTGTGTAGGATTTGAATGTTTTATGTTGCTGTCGCTTATGACTAAACATGCAAACAAAACAAGATTTGCGATCATAAGTTGATGATAGAAAAGGGAGGCATCACTTGTTGATGAATCTGACATTTTGGCCATTCAAAAACGTATTTATTTTGATAAAATAAGTCATTCTATAAAGTTTTTATTTAATTCAGTTTTTTAGTTAAATTTTAAGCAAAAAAACAAATTAATTAATGTATATATTAGGTGAGAGTTTTGGCTAAAAGCTGGATATAGTATTCACGATATAGGGGCAACAATCAAATATATTATTGTGATAGTGTAGTATTTCGAGTACTTGACTCTGGTGTTGTGATAGTGTAGTAACAAGTATATATGTGTAGTATTGTCCAGTACTTGTCTCTGGTGTTGCAGAATTTTCAGACCACATGATTCTTGACGAAATCTTTACTGCTTTCATTTGTTTTTAAAACCAAATTTTGTCCAAACATCAGCTTTAAAGCTCTGCTGGAGTCACTGTATCCTCTCGTCCTCAGTCGTCGCAGGGAAAAACGCAACGAGAAAATTAACAAACGCTGCAAATATTTTCATTGTACTGATATATTTTGTTTTAAACACACATTTTAAACACACTTTATTGAACTTTAAGAACAAACATGTTGCGCTATATCTTTATCAATGTTTCCAACATGTTGATGTCATCAGGTCCAGGGATTTGTCCAGACTTGTGAGGTCTAAACCCGTTTGTTATGTGACTCAAATGGACCTTGTCAAAGCATTGACGTCTATCTGGAACAGCAACCTTTGAGACGCATTGCACCACATTGATGTCGCATTTTGACTGAATTATCTGGGTCAACCGGTTCATCCATAACTTTTATCAAGTGAAGAACCTCAGAGTTCACAAGTCGGCATCATTCCTTTGTTACATGATAACACGAGGGCGACAGTGCATCTTATTTTTTTTTGTGCGACGAGAAATATTTTAATGGTAATCTGAAGATTTTACCGAAAAGCTGAAGTAAATCACACCAACAACAACGTACTTGAGTTTTTAAATGGATCGACGAATTATTTATGTCGATTTAAAACGTGGTTCGAGTTGTTTTTTAAGCTGCTTTGCTTGAACAACCACATTGATTTATATTTCGAGGAATATAAGAGACTTTGGAAGGCAAACACACGTCTCAGCAAACATGTGACACAATGTAGAAATAAGGTAAAAAGAATCTAAAAACGCTCGCACTATTGTGTTGCAAGCGACCGCAGCTGATAAATATTTAATCATAAATCGCACCATTTGATGGGCCCTGGTCGAAGTTCAGAGGTCGCGTCATTGTTGCAGCTGACTCGGTGATGGAGCACTGTTGCGGAGCAGCAGGGGAGGTTATCTCAGCTGTAATCAACAGTCCGCTTGATTTCTCCGTAACACACAAACACTTCACAAAGATATACTTATCCGCGGTCCGGCGGTTTTGCAACAAAACATCTGCCGAGGTCACGTCTTCTGTAGATATTTGGATCGGAGCCGCGGTTAAACTGTGTGACTGTAGGTTGTGTCGCGCCGCAGGACGGGAATCTCAGCAACAACAACAACCTTCCTGAACTGAAATAATCCCTGAAAGTCTCGAAATTATTACACGGGTCTAACTTCAATTTTGACCTTTATTAACCTTAAAAAGATAATGACAAAACATACAAATAATAGTCCAAATACTAGTAAAAGTCAAGGTATAGGGAAAATAACGAATACATTTATTACATTGAAATAGTTTTTATAATTCTCTGGATAATTGGCTGTAAATTACATGGAGGATGTTGTTGTGGATTAAAGTAAAACAGATCGTTAATAGCAAAAATAAAAACGTTTTTTATAAACTTATAATTACGGGATATTGTCAGTAACTGTATTTCATTCATTGATCCTCACAGATAGTGACAAATGTACCTTTAATTTAAGATAATTAAGTATTAGATCTGGAGCTTGTAATCCATGCGTTTGTGTCGTTTAGATTATTGTTACAGTTCATTTTGTGTCTAAACAAGAAGGATCTGTCTCGCCTGCAGTTGATACAAAACTCTGCAGCAAGAATTCTGAGTTGCTCCAGTAAAAGAACTCACATTTCTCTGATCCTTCAAACTCTTCACTGGCTGCCAGTTTCTTTCAGGATAAATTTTAAAATTCTGGTTCTTACTTTCAGATCTATTCATGGTCAGACCTTTCATCAGTGATCTGATCCAGACTTACACCCCAGCTCGGGCTCTGAGGTCTGTGGATCAGAATCTACTGATGGTTCCTGATCACGGTTCAGGACCAGAGGAGAGAAATCCTTCCAGACTGTTGCTCCTAAGCTTTGGATTCCAATTGGATTCCAATTGTTTTACAATGCAATAAAAAAATCACATCGGATATTATCGCTCGCAATGCAGAATAAATGACTGTAATGAATGTAATGTACAGTAAACATGAGATATTATGAGAACGTTTGAATGATTCAATTCATGGTGGTTCTTCCAACATTTGGTTGCACACTCGGACCAGCCTCAGCCATTGTGATTGACAACATGGTCCACAATTGTAGCCCTAATTTCATTAGGAGTCTCTGAGTCCACCTGAGAGGAATTGTTCAATTTAGGAGACATTTCCAGGGAAAAAATTATAAAGAAAGGTATAAAATTTGCTTGACGGAATTTGAACTAGTTCAACAATTTGGTATGTAATGACTCAAGCGATAAAATGAAGACCATTAGTTTTATTGCGAACGACTACTCAGCATCATAAGTATAATTTTGACTGACGGGACATGAGCAAATGACGAAGTTATAAAACAGAAGATAATTGTATACAAGCGACTGATACGTGTTCAAAAGCATTTGCAATTTGTTCAGAGGAAGGAGAAGTTGCTACTATGATGTGCTCAAATGACTAAATGTCGAACTAATAGTTATGAGAATTTTCATTCTGATCTGAGAAAAACACCAAAGCAACTGAGAAAAACTGTAAATCATAACTTTCTCTCATGTGTTGATCAATGACTTTTTACTCAATAATAACTGAGGTTTTGTTGAAAGTATAAACACATCTTATTCTAAATGATGTGTATAAATGAACTGGTCGATCACTCCATTGAAAGAAAGTATCTTTAATTAAATTGAACTTCATGACATGACATCTGAGTATTTTAACATTTTATCTCCATCAGAAAAAAACAAACTTTCTGTTAAAAAATACATTTTTTGGTTATTTATGCAAAATAAATAGAAAGAAGCACAAAGAACCAAATATGGGTCCAGATCTTACGTGGGGGTCTCAAGGCCGGTTTGTCAATTAAATACAACCATTGCACAAGATTAGGAGGTTATTCACCCTGTTACCAGAAATGATCCACCCACGGCATGGAATAAAAACAGCTACATGTCAATGACTCTTAAGAGATTCTGTGTTCCTGGATCGTAAATATATTTTAACTTCTATTTTTTTTATATTTTTTTTAAACTGTTGAAGCCATTTGTTGCTTTTGTAAGCACGGACCAGGCATGTCGTTCCCGCGGTGAGAGGAAGTCACGACAGGATCTCCACAAATGGACCATGGGGGGCAGGGTGGGGGTATTTAACCACAAGGTGTTAATTGGGAGTCAGGCTGCCAAACGGGAGATTAGTCGAGGGGCGTGAGATTTTTTAAGATAATATAACTTGACATGTTCTTCTTTTTTTTTTTCAAAGTTTCTATGTCAGAAAAACAACGAAAAAAAAAAGAACCTCCGAATCTCTGGTGACTCTGAGGTCGACGGCCTCGTCTCTGATGGTGACGACAGAGCACAGAACTGAACATTGACTTTATGGATTTGTGCCGAAGCCAGGAAGACCGAGGACCCCCCAGCGCCCCCCACCCCCCTTTATGTTGGCATCCATAAGTGACCATTTGAGACAAACTGGATACTTCTAACTGAAAAAAAAAGCCAGAAGACACAAGTTTTTTTCATCAAGAGACTCGATCGACTAGGATCCCGGTGCTGTCGGCCATCTTCACCAGCCGATGACAGGAAGAGACTGAACGAACGGCCAGGAAGTCTGATTCTTGACCCTCTTTATCACTTTTCACCTTTGTCCTGTCTGTCCTGTCGCTGGTGCCGTGTTGCAATTTTTTCTTGAGACAAATAAAGGTTTATCTTATCTTTGTCTTTCCACTCAACAAATTCATTTTCTCTTCTTTTTTTTTTTGGTAAACAATTGAGCGATGCATCAAATTATTCAAATTGTGTTTAAGGATGATGGGGAGAAGATCTAGTTGTCTCAGAGAGAACTTATAGATGACATAAAAAGCCAAAAGTGGAGGAGTGGAGTGAAAGTATCATGATGTTCTATTCTATGTTAATGTTATTAAGTCTAATGTATCATCTTGTTCTTTCTCTTTATTTCTCTTTGTTCTTGTTCTTATTTTTATTTTTACTTTTATGAATAATTGCTGTATTGCTGTGTCTAATTGGAAAAAAAAACAATTTCAATCCATCAAAGTTCTACCTAAACTAACCTAACCTAAAAAGAGTTTGTCTGTACGATTCAAGAAAAACCAAACGATGTACAAAAGCAATTAATATGTTGTTTAAAAAAAACATTTCTTAATTGATTTTCTATTTTAAATAAAATGATTAAGAACAACCTTAACTAAATCTCACATTGCTTTGAACCTCAAGAAATTCAAATTAAATAATTTATATAAAATTATTTTTATGCCCCTTCTTTTAATCAACAATGAATTATTTTGTTTTGTTTTTTTTGTGCTTGAAATAATGACATCTTTATTTGTATCAAGCCATGAGAAAACTTTTCATCAAAAATGTCGCGGTGATTTCAAAAATAAACCCTCTCGTTGAACACATTGGATTCCGAGTGTCCGTGAACGCCTCTCGTGTCCGCCAGCCACTCACAGCGTCGTTTCCACCGACAACAGGAAATGGATGCAGGCGCTGAGCGTCCTTGGAGATGCTGCTGGAACCATCAACTTTCGTGATTTACCCCCAACCTCTGTCCACCATGTACCCCCGTATTTCAGTGACACTTTGAGAACTTGACAGACAGGATTACAGAAGGTAATTCAGCCCAAGAAAAATGTCGCGTCAAAGGCTTAAGTAGCCGAAATGGCGCCAGATAATGCTTCGTGTAGCAACTAGCATTGCTAGCTTTCTTTATCCCCCTCTTTGTTTTTTATTAAATCATAAACTTTACCAAAGTCACTCTCGTTTAAATGGCTTCTGTTGTCATTCGTTTGTGTAAAACAAGCCGTATCGTGAATAAATATCGGCGTTAAAAAAATGTAAATAACCCCTGCGGCTTATTCTCACCATTTTAGATCCTTTAATGTTATTTATATACTCATTTAATGTTGAGCTTCTCTCTGTAGAATAATAATAATCATATAAAAAATATAATGAACACGTTTGTGCGTAAAGCAAGAACGTAAACAACTGGAAATGTAATGGTTCCAGCAAATACATTTGCTCTCACCAACACCTTTAATTCCATGTCATACTTATTTGTGGTTTAATTGTTTTGTTGTGTTGTCTTTGGCCCCAGTTACTATGACTGCAGCTGCCATGGTTGGAGACCAGCTGATTCTTGAAGAGGACTATGATGAGAATTATGTTCCGTCAGAGCAAGGTAAACAAGTGTATCACACAAGTGTCTTATATTGACATTGGATCGTTGGAAAGCAACTAATAAAAGGTGACAAAGCAAGTCAGTCTTTTAAGAATAAATGGAAAATGACCAGAGCTGTGTCTCAAGTGGCATACTTGCGTACTTAAACTTAGTATTTTTAGTGCATGAGTGCGTCTCAATTCTTAGTATGCGAAATGTAGTGCTCCATACACACTAAATTGTTACTGAAACACCTTCAAAACTGAGTATGGATCGATCACATCTACCCTTAACGGCTCCATCTTAGTGACGTTGACGTTGTAAACAGAAGTTACGTCATATATATATATATATATATATATATATATATATATTCATATACTTACAGGTGCATTTTCAGCAGCAGTAGGCGGACGACACGTCAACGCTGAGGATACCGTCGTAAATATTTCGCCAATATTTCTCATATTTCTTGAAACCAAACGTTCTGCCAGCAGGTGTCGATAGTTTTCCTACAGCTGGTTGAAATCATCCTTAAATAGTAGTAGAAAAAGAAGCCGTCGCGTCATTTCCTGTTTCCAGTGATTTGAGACATACTATCTGTGGAGAATTAGTTACTAGTTAGTACGAACACTATCCTGATGCATATTAACCGCCAGTATACTTCGAGAAGTATGTGATTTGAGACACAGCACTAGTCACGAGACTGCTGTGAAACCGCAACAATCACAAGTCACTTTCGTTTAATTGATACGGCTTTGGCAAGTACCTGGCATGCATTCTGCCTGCAACTTTCCCTCAACCCAAATCATACACGTTTGTTTTGCCAATTTGAACCAGGAAAATAGCAGAAGAGAATAAAAAATATGGCTCATTAGCTGTGAATCCACTGCTGAAATGGTTGCTGTGAGCTTTTGAAGAGAAAATAAATGGATAAAACATGATCTCCTGGCCTTTTGTTTCAACTTGGCTGCTTGATGACGTTTGAAAACCTATTTTTAAGTTACACATTTTTATAAAAAAAACATGTACAGATATATTCCAAATCCTTCACCATATTTATATTTCTTTTTCAATATTTTTTTATTGGAAAACGACAAATTAGATCACAGTGTACATCAAAAAACTTCCTTTGACTTTTTTTTTTTTTTTACATTGCAAAGAAAACAAAAATAAAATAAATTAAAAAACAAAACAATAATATTACAAAAATAGAAGGAAAAGAAAAGGGCAATACAAGAAGTCAAACATCACACCCACCCACCCCCTCACAACGTCATCAATATAAAGTAAACTTTAGATAAGTTAGAATAATCAGTAATACTTTTAACCATATTTGTTGTCTTTTAAATAAAGTACCTTTTTTTAAATTAACCTTCGCATATTTTCTCATTATCAGAGATTCACGATTACGCAAGAGAGATCGGCATTGATCCGAAAAATGAAGCGGATCTCATGTGGCTGGCCAAGGAAGGCGTAAAAGCGCCGCTGCCTCCCGAGTGGAAGCCGTGGTAAGATGTTTGTATTTTTGCCGCTGGAGAATATTATTCGTGCCGTATATTATAAAGTCGGTATTGGGTACTATTTTGTTGTTTTTTATTTAATATCATTGCAAGAACATAATGTGCCTCTAGTGTGGCTGTCGGTTCGTAAGTTTAACGTTTTGTCAAACAGAAATCAGAAAATATAATGGATTCATATTTTATTTTGAGGTTTTATAAAAAATAAGTAAATTAATTCCATCAGCATATTAAATGGTTGAATTTAAAATTAAAATGTTGTTTTTTCGAATGTTTCAGAATCCTTTATTGCTAGTTTTTTAAAAACAACATGGAATTTATTTTGTGGTCGCAGTGTTTTTTAAGCATTCAATTATATGTTTAAATAAATTACGTTTAAGGATTTTTATATTATAAGGTTGAATTGGTTTAATTAAAAAAATAAAATAAAATAAAATAAAAAAATGTTTTAACACATCGAGTTAAATAATAATAATTAAAAAATAAATGTTCTTTTTTTTATTAAAGCCTTTTTAAATTCAATATTAAATTCTTGGTATAACGGTGAAAATATTCCTTCATTTAAAAAATATTTTCATTTTTATATTCAATTATTAAAAAAACAAACAAATATAACCTTTCAATATAGAAATTAATTCAACAACAGTTTTTCCCAAGCACATTATTTTATAGTTGACATTCAGTGATCTAGAATGAAAACAGTGTAGGATCATCAAGAGTTTAAATCTGTGCCTGACGGTTATAAGTGGATTTCTACTTACTTACTTCTTTAAATAGCACATGTCAGCAGCAGCAGCTCAATATTTTCACATCACAAACAGAAGTTATACAATGATCGTTCGTATCTCATTTACTCTTTGGCTGCATGTCAACTAATAACTGCTCACATTATAACATTTTCAGAAGGTTTTAGTTCCCCCCAAAATTAGTTTGAAATACTTTTATAAGAATTCAGAAAATGTTTATCAAGATGCATAAAAACCATTTGGTTAAGCTGGAATAAATACAAAAAAAACATTCTTGAAAGGGATTCGAACATGAGACGATTGACGCTCTTCTTCTCTGTAGCCAGGATGTGACGGGAGACATCTACTATTTTAACTTCTCCTCGGGTCAGTCCACCTGGGATCATCCCTGTGACGAGCACTACCGCCAACTCGTGGTCCAGGAGCGAGAGCGTGCCAAGCTAGCCGGGGCTTCTGCGGCCATGGGCGCTAAGAAGGACAAGGATAAAAAAAAGAAGAAAGAAAAAAAGGACAAGAAGGAAAAAAAGAAGAAGGAAACTCTTAAGAGCTCCGGAGTAAATATATTATATTTGGTTCAATATTTTGGTTAAATGTGGATTTTTGGGCTAAAATACTTTCTTAATATTGTGATTTTTATTGTAGTGTGTGTACTGATTCAGTGACAACAATACAATATATTGTGGTATATAGTGATACTGTAGGAACAAGTATATATGTGTAGTATTGTCGAGTACTTGACTATAGTGTTGCAGAATTAACAGAAAACATGACTCTTGATGAAGTCGTAACTGATTTAATTTGTTTTCAAACCAAAATACGTCCAAATATCAGATTTAAAAGCTGCTGTAGTCACTGTATCCTCTCATCCTCAGTCATCGCCGGGATCTCACAGGTTGCATCGTTCCTTAAACTGTGGAGGATTTAATGACTGCTGCCATCTAGTGGACAAAAGTTTAATCGCAACACAAAAATAAACAAAATAAATGGCCTGTTAATTGTAAATCTAGTGATTCTATTTTAAATACACTTGACAAAAATGAAATCATAACCTTAAAAAAACGAAGGGGGGGAAATGAAATATAATTTTCAATTTTTAAGAATATCACTAGACTATTGTGAAATAAAGTACTTTATCGATATTTTCTAACACCCCGTGGTAATTGTATTTACTCAAACCTTTGCCAACCATGTAAACACTGTACACTGTAAACAATATTCAATACGTTTTAAAGATTTTAAGAACTTAAAATGTTGGTTTTGCTCGTGTTTAAATCTTTTATTTCTACTGGATTAACCTAATAAGCTCCTTTTTTTTTCCTGCTCCTTGTTAAGGTTCTTAGTTCTACTCTCGGTCCATTATCACCGTTGGGTAGTCGGGCTCCTCTCAGGAGTTTAGATGCTCCTGGACTAGGACCACTTCCCGCTGCTGCTCTTCGGCGCTCACTTGGGACTTCTGGTGGTCTGGAGCCCCTCAAGACGTCACGTGGAGTAATGGCTTCAAGTCATAAACGTTTTAAATGTTATGAAATATTAACACACGTCTGAACGTTTCCAGGGTCTTCGCAGCAACGGGGCGGCGAGTGTTCTGGGCGGCAGGCAAGAGGAAAGGGTGTCGCTCTCCCTCCCTGGCTTCCGTGACGACGATGACGCCGACGCCGACGGTGGTTCTGCTGAAGAGGAGAAAAGCAAGAAGAAAAAAGTAAAGCAGAACTCAAAATGTAGAGATGAGTTTTAATCATCGCCGTCTTTTTGATTTTCTTTCTAAAGCAAAGTGAAGACGGCCCGAACCGGCTGTTGAAAAACATCTACATGGATCTGGATCATCTCACAGGCGCTCAACAATATGAGGTATCGTCCATGTTTTGCTGCTAAAAATAGTAAGTAAAGCAATTATTTGTAAAGATGTTTCTCAGACCAGGATCATGAAGAGCTTTAACAATCAAAAGATTAATCGGTTAAAATATATACTTTAAAAGGTCAAGACAAACACAGCAACAACAAGATAATCAAGGAAAAGCTCAAATAAAAATGTCTGCAGATGTTTCTTGAAGGAGTCAGTAGATCATCAAACACAGATGTTTCTTGAAGGAGTCAGTAGATCATCAAACACAGATGTTTCTTGAAGGAGTCAGTAGATCATCAAACACAGATGTTTCTTGAAGGAGTCAGTAGATCATCAAACACAGATGTTTCTTGAAGGAGTCAGTAGATCATCAAACACAGATGTTTCTTGAAGGAGTCAGTAGATCATCAAACACAGATGTTTCTTGAAGGAGTCAGTAGATCATCAAACACAGATGTTTCTTGAAGGAGTCAGTAGATCATCAAACACAGATGTTTCTTGAAGGAGTCAGTAGATCATCAAACACAGATGTTTCTTGAAGGAGTCAGTAGATCATCAAACAGGTGTTTCTTGAAGGAGTCAGTAGATCATCAAACACAGATGTTTCTTGAAGGAGTCAGTAGATCATCAAACACAGATGTTTCTTGAAGGAGTCAGTAGATCATCAAACACAGATGTTTCTTGAAGGAGTCAGTAGATCATCAAACACAGATGTTTCTCGAAGGAGTCAGTAGATCATCAAACACAGAGATGTTTCTCGAAGGAGTCAGTAGATCATCAAACACAGAGATGTTTCTTGAAGGAGTCAGTAGATCATCAAACACAGATGTTTCTCGAAGGAGTCAGTAGATCATCAAACACAGAGATGTTTCTTGAAGGAGTCAGTAGATCATCAAACACAGATGTTTCTTGAAGGAGTCAGTAGATCATCAAACACAGATGTTTCTTGAAGGAGTCAGTAGATCATCAAACACAGATGATTCTTGAAGGAGTCAGTAGATCATCAAACACAGATGTTTCTTGAAGGAGTCAGTAGATCATCAAACACTGATGTTTCTTGAAGGAGTCAGTAGATCATCAAACACAGATGTTTCTTGAAGGAGTCAGTAGATCATCAAACACAGATGTTTCTTGAAGGAGTCAGTAGATCATCAAACACAGATGTTTCTTGAAGGAGTCAGTAGATCATCAAACACAAATGTTTCTTGAAGGAGTCAGTAGATCATCAAACACAGATGTTTCTTGAAGGAGTCAGTAGATCATCAAACACAGATGTTTCTTGAAGGA
Organism: Callionymus lyra; assembly: GCF_982586985.1. Taxonomy (NCBI): domain Eukaryota; kingdom Metazoa; phylum Chordata; class Actinopteri; order Syngnathiformes; family Callionymidae; genus Callionymus; species Callionymus lyra. The sequence goes on from NC_141824.1 coordinate 7,190,880, forward strand.
GTCAGTAGATCATCAAACACAGATGTTTCTTGAAGGAGTCAGTAGATCATCAAACACAGATGTTTCTTGAAGGAGTCAGTAGATCATCAAACACAGATGTTTCTTGAAGGAGTCAGTAGATCATCAAACACAGATGTTTCTTGAAGGAGTCAGTAGATCATCAAACACAGATGTTTCTTGAAGGAGTCAGTAGATCATTAAACACAGGTGTTTCTTGAAGGAGTCAGTAGATCATCAAACACAGATGTTTCTTGAAGGAGTCAGTAGATCATCAAACACAGATGTTTCTTGAAGGAGTCAGTAGATCATCAAACACAGATGTTTCTTGAAGGAGTCAGTAGATCATCAAACACAGATGTTTCTCGAAGGAGTCAGTAGATCATCAAACACAGAGATGTTTCTCGAAGGAGTCAGTAGATCATCAAACACAGAGATGTTTCTTGAAGGAGTCAGTAGATCATCAAACACAGATGTTTCTCGAAGGAGTCAGTAGATCATCAAACACAGAGATGTTTCTTGAAGGAGTCAGTAGATCATCAAACACAGATGTTTCTTGAAGGAGTCAGTAGATCATCAAACACAGATGTTTCTTAAAGGAGTCAGTAGATCATCAAACACAGATGTTTCTTGAAGGAGTCAGTAGATCATCAAACACAGATGTTTCTTGAAGGAGTCAGTAGATCATCAAACACAGATGTTTCTTGAAGGAGTCAGTAGATCATCAAACACAGATGTTTCTTGAAGGAGTCAGTAGATCATCAAACACAGATGTTTCTTGAAGGAGTCAGTAGATCATCAAACACAGATGTTTCTTGAAGGAGTCAGTAGATCATCAAACACAGATGTTTCTTGAAGGAGTCAGTAGATCATCAAACACAGATGTTTCTTGAAGGAGTCAGTAGATCATCAAACACTGATGTTTCTTGAAGGAGTCAGTAGATCATCAAACACAGATGTTTCTTGAAGGAGTCAGTAGATCATCAAACACAGATGTTTCTTGAAGGAGTCAGTAGATCATCAAACACAGATGTTTCTTGAAGGAGTCAGTAGATCATCAAACACAGATGTTTCTTGAAGGAGTCAGTAGATCATCAAACACAGATGTTTCTTGAAGGAGTCAGTAGATCATCAAACACAGATGTTTCTTGAAGGAGTCAGTAGATCATCAAACACAGATGTTTCTTGAAGGAGTCAGTAGATCATCAAACACAGATGTTTCTTGAAGGAGTCAGTAGATCATCAAACAGGTGTTTCTTGAAGGAGTCAGTAGATCATCAAACACAGATGTTTCTTGAAGGAGTCAGTAGATCATCAAACACAGATGTTTCTTGAAGGAGTCAGTAGATCATCAAATACAGATGTTTCTTGAAGGAGTCAGTAGATCATCAAACACAGATGTTTCTCGAAGGAGTCAGTAGATCATCAAACACAGAGATGTTTCTCGAAGGAGTCAGTAGATCATCAAACACAGAGATGTTTCTTGAAGGAGTCAGTAGATCATCAAACACAGATGTTTCTCGAAGGAGTCAGTAGATCATCAAACACAGAGATGTTTCTTGAAGGAGTCAGTAGATCATCAAACACAGATGTTTCTTGAAGGAGTCAGTAGATCATCAAACACAGATGTTTCTTGAAGGAGTCAGTAGATCATCAAACACAGATGATTCTTGAAGGAGTCAGTAGATCATCAAACACAGATGTTTCTTGAAGGAGTCAGTAGATCATCAAACACTGATGTTTCTTGAAGGAGTCAGTAGATCATCAAACACAGATGTTTCTTGAAGGAGTCAGTAGATCATCAAACACAGATGTTTCTTGAAGGAGTCAGTAGATCATCAAACACAGATGTTTCTTGAAGGAGTCAGTAGATCATCAAACACAAATGTTTCTTGAAGGAGTCAGTAGATCATCAAACACAGATGTTTCTTGAAGGAGTCAGTAGATCATCAAACACAGATGTTTCTTGAAGGAGTCAGTAGATCATCAAACACAGATGTTTCTTGAAGGAGTCAGTAGATCATCAAACACAGATGTTTCTTGAAGGAGTCAGTAGATCATCAAACACAGATGTTTCTTGAAGGAGTCAGTAGATCATCAAACACAGATGTTTCTTGAAGGAGTCAGTAGATCATCAAACACAGATGTTTCTTGAAGGAGTCAGTAGATCATCAAACACAGGTGTTTCTTGAAGGAGTCAGTAGATCATCAAACACAGATGTTTCTTGAAGGAGTCAGTAGATCATCAAACACAGATGTTTCTTGAAGGAGTCAGTAGATCATCAAACACAGATGTTTCTTGAAGGAGTCAGTAGATCATCAAACACAGATGTTTCTCGAAGGAGTCAGTAGATCATCAAACACAGAGATGTTTCTCGAAGGAGTCAGTAGATCATCAAACACAGAGATGTTTCTTGAAGGAGTCAGTAGATCATCAAACACAGATGTTTCTCGAAGGAGTCAGTAGATCATCAAACACAGAGATGTTTCTCGAAGGAGTCAGTAGATCATCAAACACAGAGATGTTTCTTGAAGGAGTCAGTAGATCATCAAACAAAGATGTTTCTTGAAGGAGTCAGTAGATCATCAAACACAGATGTTTCTTGAAGGAGTCAGTAGATCATCAAACACAGATGATTCTTGAAGGAGTCAGTAGATCATCAAACACAGATGTTTCTTGAAGGAGTCAGTAGATCATCAAACACTGATGTTTCTTGAAGGAGTCAGTAGATCATCAAACACAGAGATGTTTCTTGATGGAGTCAGTAGATCATCAAACACAGAGATGTTTCTTGAAGGAGTCAGTAGATCATCAAACACAGATGTTTCTTGAAGGAGTCAGTAGATCATCAAACACAGATGTTTCTTGAAGGAGTCAGTAGATCATCAAACACAGATGTTTCTTGAAGGAGTCAGTAGATCATCAAACACAGATGTTTCTTGAAGGAGTCAGTAGATCATCAAACACAGATGTTTCTTGAAGGAGTCAGTAGATCATCAAACACAGATGTTTCTTAAAGGAGTCAGTAGATCATCAAACACAGATGTTTCTTGAAGGAGTCAGTAGATCATCAAACACTGATGTTTCTTGAAGGAGTCAGTAGATCATCAAACACAGATGTTTCTTGAAGGAGTCAGTAGATCATCAAACACTGATGTTTCTTGAAGGAGTCAGTAGATCATCAAACACAGATGTTTCTTGAAGGAGTCAGTAGATCATCAAACACAGAGATGTTTCTTGAAGGAGTCAGTAGATCATCAAACACAGATGTTTCTTGAAGGAGTCAGTAGATCATCAAACACAGAGATGTTTCTTGAAGGAGTCAGTAGATCATCAAACACTGATGTTTCTTGAAGGAGTCAGTAGATCATCAAACACAGATGTTTCTTGATGGAGTCAGTAGATCATCAAACACAGAGATGTTTCTTGAAGGAGTCAGTAGATCATCAAACACAGAGATGTTTGTTAAAGGAGTCAGTAGATCATCAAACACAGATGTTTCTTGAAGGAGTCAGTAGATCATCAAACACAGATGTTTCTTGAAGGAGTCAGTAGATCATCAAACACAGATGTTTCTTGAAGGAGTCAGTAGATCATCAAACACAGATGTTTCTTGAAGGAGTCAGTAGATCATCAAACACAGATGTTTCTTGAAGGAGTCAGTAGATCATCAAACACAGATGTTTCTTGAAGGAGTCAGTAGATCATCAAACACAGATGTTTCTTGAAGGAGTCAGTAGATCATCAAACACAGAGATGTTTCTTGAAGGAGTCAGTAGATCATCAAACACAGATGTTTCTTGAAGGAGTCAGTAGATCATCAAACACAGATGATTCTTGAAGGAGTCAGTAGATCATCAAACACAGAGATGGTTCCAAAGCTTAGGAGCAACAGTCTGGAAGGATTTCTCTCCTCTGGTCCAGAAGTTCAGGAACCATCAGTAGATTCTGATCCACAGACCTCAGAGCCCGAGCTGGGGTGTAAGTCTGGATCAGATCTGTGATAGAAGGTCTGACCATGAATAGATCTGAAAGTAAGAACCAGAATTTTAAAATGGATCCTGAAAGAAACTGGCAGCCAGTGAAGAGTTTTAAGGATCGGAGAAATGAGTTCTTCTACTAGAGCGGCTCAGAATTCTCGCTTCAGAGTTTTGTATTCAAATGTGTATTAATATTACCTTTTTATTTAAAGCTATATACATGATAAAATTTGATGAGAACATTTTTATTCATTATACAAAATTGACTCCCTGGATTTGCCTTCAATGATAAAAACTGAGACAATAAACCAGAATAATGTCACGGGCCCCAAATGTTACAGGATGTAACGAGCAATTATGTTTCTTTTATTGTGCAGTAAATGAGTATAAAATCCTACATTCTTCTCGTGCAGGACAGTGAAGCGAGCAGTGCTGTTCCAGCTGAGGAGACTGAACCAGAGCTGCAAGACTTGGCTCTCTCTGGTGACCACAGCCCGGAGCCCCCGTCTCAACAGGTACGGCCCTGGATGGAAACACTTACGGCATAATTCCTGCTCGTTTCAACTGTCGCCTCATTCTTGAAGTGGTTTCCAGCTTCACGTCTGTAACTAATACACATTCTTTCTCTTTCTTTTGTGTCAAAGTTAAGATGTATATTTGAAAATATTTAAGTATGTCAGTGCCATCAAAATAATGAACTGTTGGATTTAACAATTCAAATGTTATTTATAAGGTAATGTAAAACTTTATTGATCCCTCAGGGATCCTTCGGGAAATTATTTAAATTATTATATTTAATATATAATTTATTAAATTATAGAAATGATGAATCAAATAAATGATCAGGAATTGATTAAGCATTTATTATTTTTTATTTGTATTAAAACTTTAACTTTGTTTGAATTGAATAATTGAATCATCTTATATAAGAAGGTAAAATTTGTTTTAGTTTTTTCATTAATTCTATTCAAAAATGTTATGTTTTCAAAATGATTATTCTTTAAATATCTTCATTTTCAAAAATACCCTGGACAGAAAGGTTATGAATTTAAAAATATTGAATTTAGAATTATTTTTTTTAAATATTGTGATTACAATTTTAAACTATGTGGATAAAAACAAACATTTTTAAATAATTTTCCTTTTTAGATTTTAATTAAAACCAAACCAAACATATATATATATATATATAAGTCAAGTTATTTTATTGTCAAATATGCATGTATTGAGACATACAGCATAAATTAAATAGGGAGGGAGTTGAGTCTCCTGACAGCCTGGTGGAAAAATAATATATATATTTATATATAATAAACTATTGAACAAACTTTCAATATAGAAGATATCAAATTCAATCATTTCAAAGTAAACATTTGAAATGTTAAATCCACTCATTCCATCTTGTGATGACACTGATCTACTTGGTTCAGATTTAACGTCCCGCTCTAACAGAGACTATAAATAAGATGGTGCCTGTGAGGATTTCTAACGGTCTCCATGTTTTACACGTTTCAGTGGCTGTGACTACTGTAGCGGGATTGTTCCGTTGTCTGATGTAACTTCATCCTTCTCTTTGCATCTCTTTGTCGCACGTCACGCCTCTCTTTGCCTCTCGCTCTGTGACCCGGGACGTCTTTCTGCAGCTGCTCTGCTGCTGGAATCTGTCCTACGGTCACGGCTGCCACTGCACCCTCCTCTTTGTCCTGCTCTCTACCTACTGTCACTGTTACTGCTTCGCTGTCTGAGCCCCGGCAGCATGACTTATCATTTCTCTACTTTTATTAAGTTATCGTGTTTATTCAATCAGATCACATAATGTAGCCAAATTAAAAGTACACTGAGGGTTGATAGTGGTACACAGTTTATGGAAGTATATCAGTGACATAAGAATATTGAATGGTTAAATGAAAATGTTGTATTTTTTTTGTAATGTTATTATTATTATTATTATTATTATTATTATTATATTTAATAGAATGATTTGTGTTTAAAAAAGCTTTTTTTTTAAAAACATAGAGTTTGATATTCTGAAAATACATTTTCTAAATTCAGTGTTTTTTTTTTTTAAATGATTATTATTCGCCTTTTCAATAGAAAAATGGTGGCACTGTTATACCAACATTTAATTCATTTTGAAAAGCTACCAATTAAAACAATTAATAGGAATAAGAATATCAAACCCTGTGTGTAAAATGAAAATAAAATCAGGTTGAAACCATTACAAATATTCCATACAAATAATAAGTTTAATCATTTATATTGATTTTGTGTTTAATAATTGACTTAACACAAAATCAATCTTACAATATAAATTATTATACTCATTGAATACAATTAATCAGGTTCAACCTTTGAATATAGAAATTATTGCATTAATGTTAATTAATAATTGAGCACTTAAAAAAACCTGATACATTTTCAAAATTAAAATTCAAAGTTTCAACATTTGAGACGTTAAACTGAACCATTCAATATTCTGATGACACCGGTGTACTTCCTTAAGAGTTTAATGTCGCAAATTAAATAGTTTTAAGTTGTTTTTGCTTTGTTAAAATGTCAATCAAATATGTTTTCCTCTCTGTAATCCTCCCGTTAAACGCATGCATTTATGTCGACGGTAGTTTCGCCCCTATGATCAAATTTACCACAGACTTTGCCTGCCTGCATCCTTCACTTGCCCTCCACTTTTCTTTGTCCCCTCTGTTTGTCCGTCTCGTCTCCCTCTCCAATGGACGGATCTCGTGCACCTCGACAAGGACCCGTTGAGGGGCCGACACGTCCACCCGTCCCTTCAGACGGACGGCAGAAACCTCGTCGGCGATAGTGACGGGAGAACAAAGGAGAGTGTTGAGGACAAGGACATTGAAAATGGAGTTAAAACGAGTCAAAAACGTGAGGCTGTGATGAATGAAAGTGAGGAGAACGGAAGTGAGAAAGAGGGAGGAGTGGAGGGCAGAAGTTCGCGCTCTTCTGTTCCCGGGGAAGAAGAGGTGGAAGAACACGAGGAGATGCCGAGTGAAAAAGAGTCTGGAGAGGATGAATGTTGTGAGAGGGAAGATGAGAGAGGAAAGAGAAAAAAGGAAGATGTGACTGATCCAGAGGAGAGTCTGAAGGAGAATCAACATGTACAGGTGGAGTTTCTGGATTTAAAAGAGAAAAGGAACGACTTTGTTCTGGAATACTTGAGCAGTGAGGAGGGCAAGTCTGACGATGCGAGAAAAGAGGGTGAAATTGAAAGCGAGGTGGACGTCGAGAGGTGTTCCCTCAGCCAGAGGAAAGTGGAGGAAGAAGGTGTAGAGGAAGAGTTGTCCGAGCGGAGCCACCCGGGGCCGACGGAGGGCGAGGGGACGGAGCTAGAGGAGGAATCCGACGCCCACAGGCCACCATCGGCGTCGGGAAACGACGGAGAGGTCGTCGCTCTGTTTGAGACGGAGGTGGTCCAGTCGCCCAAGATGAGGAGGAGGGTGATGCTGCGTGACCTTAAGAAGGAACATCTGAGTGATAAAGGATGTCTTCCAGAGGAGGTAGGGGTCGCTGTAGAACGCGGTAGTGTTGGTTCCCCTCTCATCTCAGGCATGTACAGGTGGTCGATCCAACCTTAGGGGCTCACCCTCGGAGACGAAAACATCTCATTAGACCCTGTTATTGTTGGAGCCCCTGAGGTTTGAAAAGCTCCCCCTTTGAACTCAGACTGTTGCTGGTTCTTGTGCTTTCATTTTAGTCGATTAAACAAAATCAACCTCCTGACGAGGGGTTTGATTTTGACAGCTTCTGGCTTCTCCCTCGTAATGAGTCGATCTCTCGTCGGCTGCATTTATTCCGTCGTCATGTACTCGGCACTTTGTGTTTGTGTGTCTGTCGGAGCATGTTGTCAATGGCATGTGTGTTCGTGTTTTTTTTAACTGCTGAGCTTGTGACCATGATCATGTGTGAGGAAGTGAGTCAGTGCCATCAGAATATTGAATTTAACATTCACAATGTTGGAACTTTAAATTTCTTTATTGTCCAGGGACTCAATTTTGGTTAATAAATAAAGAAATTCTCAACGAATTTTATCATTTGTATAGCTTTTAATTAAAAAGGTAATATTAATACACATTTTAATACAAAACTCTGATGCGAGAATTCTGAGCCGTTCTAGTAGGAGAACTCGCATCTTTTTTTTGGATCATTGAATTCACTAATTTATGTATTCAAAAGTTGTTTTTAATAATTAAAGAATGTGATTATTTTCTAAATTTATGAACTTTTTTTTTTTACTTATTTGATATTGTAATTCCAAATATATTATAATAAAGGAAGTTCTCTCATATCATAGAATATCATATTTACATTTGATTTCAACAAATATAAAAATGTCTGATCTAATTAAATTATTAAATTCAATACTTTATATATACTTACTCAAAAAATACAAACAAATAATTAAATGCTAAATAAAGAAAGATATTTTGATTAAATATATATATCAACTTTCAACATTTGAAGTGTCAAATTCAACTATTCAATATTCCGATGACACTGATCTCCTCCATATATTTGTTTTTGAAGGAGTCGAAGGATAGTGAACACATGGAAGAGTTTTCCTCCTCAGGAGCGAAGGTAAGACAGAAGCCACTCGGACCCCTCGCTCTTTTCCACTCAGGTGTTAATCCATGACTCTCATTTTATCTTGTGAAGCTGTCGGAGAAAGTCCTGGACATCAACGATTTGTCTCCTGCTGGAAGTCCACTACTCAGCCACGACAAAGAGGAGGACGGGCATGAAGAACGAAGACATGAGAAGAAAGCTGAAGCTCTGAAACGGTGTGTACTTTCACACTTTGGTGTCATTTCATCTTTCTATGTTACATATTTTTGTTATATAACCTTATGTTTATCTTAAGGTTTATATTTTGTCTTGGTATATATATATATATATATATATATATATATATTGATATATTGATATATTGTTTTTCATTCATTCATTCATTTTTCTATTTTCTATTTTATTAATTTTCTACCACTTTATCCCTTACCGGGGTCGCGGGGAGACTAGATCCTATCCCAGTATCATAGGGCAAGAAGCAGCGGACACCCTGGACAGGACGCCTGTCTGTCACAGGGCACACAAAGACAGACAACCATTCACACACACACTCATACCTACGGACAATTTCCCTAAAGTTCTCAATCAACCTCTGTATGTTTTTGGACTGTGGGAGGAAACCGGAGTGCCTGGAGTAAACCCACGCACCACGGGGAGAACATATACATTGGTACATATATTACTATAAATTGACTACTCAGGAAATACGAAAAGGGCTTTTTCTTTGCTCATTTATGGAGGTTAACATTAACATTTCTGTTCATGTAAATACATTTAAACCGGTTTGTCGAAAGCGGAAACAACTCAGCGAGCGCTTATTATAAAGTGATTCCTCAAAAGTTACCCTCAAGTTTTTAACTTAAATGCAAGAGTGACCATGACAACAGTGTATTACAAATCAAGTATTCTAACTTAGACTCATACTGACCAATTCCTTTGTCCATTTTAGGTTTATGCGTCCGGCAAACAAAGAAACTAGTCCAACTCCAAATGTCGAGCGACTGGTGCTGCACGACACTTGCTCGTCCCCGTCTCTCTCGGGTCACTCTCTCTCCGAGCGCGTCCGGAAACATCCCACCAAGGCGGACGTCAACTCTTTCGGCCTGCAGAGGCCGGAGACCTCCAGAGGTCGACAAGCCCTCGCCTCCAAAGCCAAGGAACCACCGACGCGGCGTTCGGAGAGTCCTCTTGAAGACGAGGAGTCGGACTGGGGACGCCTGGAGTCAAGAAGTGGAGATGAGAAGATTAAGAGTGTTTCTGAAGAGGGGAGGAACATGTATGAAGTCGAAGAGAAAAGACACGTTGAACTGGAGCTCGAGGAGGAGAAGAAACGCTTGATGGATGAAAAGAAAAAGAACATTTCTGAGCTTGAGTCGCAGCTAATGGAGGAACTGGAAGAGCAAGAGAAGAAGCTGAAAGAAGAAAATGAAAGAAGACTGAGGTAAAGTAAAGAACGATAATATAAAAAACATGTTTTAAAACCTTCACCAAAAAGTTTATACTGCATGAATCACAAACTTTGAAGAAAGAAAATGTTTTGGACAATTATGACAAAATTCTATGTCTTTCATCATTCATGTAGTTTCTTAACCGTAATGGTATTTCACAGGTAAACTGTAATATTTGAAATTAAACTTAAAGAGAAAATATTGATACATTTAAATATCTCGATTCCTTTTCTTCAAGATACTGTATCAATATTTAACATTACTCTATTGATTCATTTATTATCAATTAACATGCAAATATTCATCCTGGCAGTGACTGAGGACGAGCGGATGCAGTCGACTATTCACTGCGTTTGTTCATTTCTGTGTTTCAATTAAACTTCCTGCCGCTAGATGGCAGCAGTCATAATGTCCTCCACATCTAAAGAAAGTAAGTCATTTATATTTATATAGCGCTTTTCTAGACCAGGGTCACAAAGCGCTTAAACAATCAAAAAAAAAAAGAAGAATTAAATCCTGGCGATGACTGAGGACGAGAGGATACAGTGGAGTCCAGCAGCTTTTAAAGCTGATTTTTGGACATATTTGGTTTTAAAAACAGATGAGAGCAGTTACAACTTTGTCAAGAGTCATGTGGTCTGTAAATACTACAACACCAGAGTCAAGTACTGGACAATATTACAAATATATCCTTGTTACTACTGTATCACTATATATCTAATTGTTGCCCAGCTATCGTGATACTTATCATTCTTCCAGATTCTTTAAAATACACAAACCTACTTATTGTTGTATTGTTTAGTTTTGTGCTAAAGTTTCCTTTCAAGTGTTAGATTTGAAAATGTATAATATTATATCCTATGATGGTAAGTAAGTAAGTAATTTATATTTATATAGCGCTTTTCTAGACCAGGGTCACAAAGCGCTTAAACAATCCAAAAAAAAAAAGAATTAAATCCTGGCGATGACTGAGGACGAGAGGATACAGTGGAGTCCAGCAGCTTTTAAAGCTGATGTTTGGATATATTTTGTTTTAAAAACAGATGAAAGCAGTTACGACTTCGTCAAGAGTCATGTGGTCTGTAAATACTACAACACCAGAGTCAAGTACTGGACAATACTACAAATATATCCTTGTTACTATGGTATCACTATCTTATTGTATTGAAAATGTATAATATTATATCCTATGATGGTAAGTAAGTAAGTAATTAGTATTTATAGAGTGCTTTTCAAGACCAGGGTCACAAAGCACTTAAACAATCAAAAAATACCCGAATAAAAGGAAAAGAATAAAAACTGCGAGATGGTGATTTAATAAATAATATTTTGTCATTCAATCTTCAGGGATCTACAACAGCGCCTCACAGCTCTAAGAAAAAAGGAGGAGGCCACTCTGGAAGAGGAGTCCAACAGGATGCTGGACAAATATAAAGAATCTCTACAGGAGCAACAGCATAAACTCAGGTCAGAATCTACACCATCGAAAAATATATTTAAAAAAAAAACATCATCCAGTTCTGACACTGAACGCTGGCGAATAACATGTTTTCAGGGAAGATTTTCTCAAAGCGCTGGAGAAAGAACGCAGAGCCGAGTGCGAGGAACTGAAATCCCAGAAGGAGAAGGACCTGGAGCTCTTGAGGGCGGAGTCGGAAGCTGAGCTGCAAGCAGAGCGAAAGAAACTCCAGAGTGAAAAGGAGGAGAAAGTTAACGCCTTAAAGCAAGAGGTAAAATCCAGAAAGTGCAATTGTTTGCGCTGCTAAAACAACACATGTCTTAGTCGTCAACCTCCTGTTCGGGAGTCACTGAAGATAGAAATAACTAAACCCTTGAAAGCTTTTGATGAGATGACAACGTGCTAAGACCAGGGAAGTGAACTGGCAATGTTTACTGCTTCCTACAACACATAGGAAACCTATTACCCAGATGAGAGAGAACAATAGATATAATAAGATAAACCTTTATACTTCTCATATCGGTTACATTTCAGTTGCCACAGCAGTTCAGCCGTTTGTGGCCTTGAAGTGTTGCACAAGAACTTTGAGTCCGTCTCCAAATATTTACCTATTACAAATATAACAGACTCTGATCAAAAATAGCTTCTTTACTTTTTAAAACTTTTTTTTGTACATTTATTTCTTATTTAAATGGATTCATGTAACAATCTAGGGTATTTCTTCACTGTAACAATTGAGGCTATTTCGTGACGTGAACCATTCAGGCTAAAACATTTTGTTGTATTTTGTGTGTATAAAGGTCAACAGCGTGGGGTGTAGGCGGGAACTGATGAGTCCACGACCTGAGCAACAGTTGGCCAACTATCACAAAGAGGTAAACACGGTTATCAAGAGATTTCTTTGAGTATTTTGAGTGAGTTTAAACTTAAATCAAGCCAAATATAACCAGCTTTTATACTCGTATTAATGACTGATATTATGCTGTGACAATCCTTCTATGTTTTTTTTTCTTCTGGTGTATCAAAGATATTTTATATACGTTTTGTAAGTTTTTTTTAAAATAATTAACTTTAAATTTTACCAGCTGGGCGAAGTGCTGCAGGAAGTGCGGGAGGAAGTACAACGTGAACATGAGAGGAAACTAGTGCAACTCAGAGAAGATCACGGACGTGAGATGAACAAAGTCAGAGAGCAAAACATGGATGAGGTCAGAATGTCGAAACATTTCTTTGCTTTTTATTTTTAATTTCTTTTTAGTTTTTTTTGTGGCCCAGAGTTTAAAGATTGGATATTACAGTAAGTCTTGACACACTCTGGGTCAATAAAACTCAAGTACAAAATCTCTCAATAACAATAGTAGTAACTGATCCTGAGGATTCAGTGTTTGATCCAAGAGATGGAAAAAAAACATTTCTGTTCAGGATGTGTATTGGCGGTTCATTGAAGGATTCATTGAGGCTGAGAATGAACCTCAAGTCATCTTAATTAAAAGAGCCAATACTCCACATAGAAGCCTTTGCTGAACCGCAGTAATGATTTACAAACAACATATTACTAAAATATATGTATTTTTAATGTTGATGCCAAAATATCCAGGATTCTGTAATGAGCCACAACAATGAATCAGACTTTTAAATGTCCTCAGAGAGCCTTAGAAATCTGATTCCAAATGGCACGAAGATGTAGTTCAACAATTGCTGTTTGTGTTTGCGAGTAAATAAAACATTCAATTGCAAAGTAGGCCTCCAGAAGTACATTCTTAGATGTAGATATATCTTGACTTTTAAAGTATATATTTTATTGAGTATTGTTTTGATTGTTTAAGCGCTTTGTGACCCTGGTTTGGAAAAGCGCTATATAAATACAAATTACTTACTTACTTACAAGAACAAAGTGCAAACAAAAGAACAAAGTACAATTTTAAAGAACATAGATGACAGAAATAACACAAAGAAAAGGATACAAAAATAACATAGAATAGAATCATCTTTTCACTTCTGCCCCCAAACTCAGAATTAAACAAGCTAATAACACGAGGAATGAATGAGTCCCTGAGTCTATTAGTGTTGCATCATGGGAGGGGCATTCGTGCACTTCATCTGCTAGCGGGGGGGGCATCGTTCAGATTTTTTTACTAAACATATTTGATCCAAAATTGATTATTATTATTTTTTACTCGGAGAACTGTGTAAATGTAATCAAAGCTATATTATAACTGACCAAGATGGAAGCCATCGCTCGGCCCGCAAACATAATAACTTAAAAATCAAATGTAAGTGTCACAAATACACCTGATTTAAGTTGTCAAATGATAACAAAGTGATCTCAAGACGCTTCTTTTTTTATTTTCTGTTTAAGCAAAAGACACAGTGAACTCAATTACGTTATAGACAAACATAATGCCGAAGAACTTTTGGAGTCTTTGACTTCTTTTTTCTTTACTCTGAAGTTTGTGTGATTTATTATTGACTCATAAATATAAATGTGTACATCAGACTTTTAGCACATTTTTACATTAGTTTTTAGCATTTATTGGGCCTTATTTATCGTATTTATTTCTGTGGTTTTCACCCAAAACTGCCATCAAATACCTTTCCTATGAAATAATTTTTACTTTAATAGTAATAATAATTCACTGAAATGTTGTTTTAATCGTCGATTGAATCAACAATTTTCCTTTAGTTTCAGTTAGAAATGAGTTTATTCAATTCTTCAAAAACAAAACATTTAGTTTTATATTTATTTTCCAATAATTCACAAATACATTTCATCATTTAATATTTAATAGTCACGTGATCATCTGTTTTTTATTTATTTTATATTTAACTTTAGACAATAAAAATCAATAAATCATATTAAATCCAGAAAATTGCCATTTTCAATTTATAGTATTAAAGGTCTGTGTAAAAAGCAAAAAAGAAGAAGAAAAGATTTACTAAATTGATTAAATTGACCTTTTTAATTTAATTTATTGAACCTTTAAATATAGAAATCCTTTAATTCAATTATTAAAAAATAATTAAATTCTTCAAATACTTCACAGCAGCTTTGTGTGTGTCCTGCGACAGACTGGCGTCCTGTCCAGGGTGTCCCCTGCCTCTCGCCCTATGATACTGGGATAGACTCCAGTCTCCCCGCGACCCCCCCACAAAGGATAATGCGATAGAAAATGAATGAAACGACAAAGTTTCCAAACAAAAATCAACGTTTAAAATGTAAAATTCTCTGTCATTCATTCAAAACCAACTTTGTTTCATATTTATTGGGCCTTATTTATCGTATTTATTTCTGTGGTTTTCACCCAAAACTGCCATCAAATACCTTTCCTATGAAATCATTTTTACCTTAATAGGAAGTATATATTTATATGTGTGTATATATAACTGTTGATGTACATGAACTGTATCTTAAACTCCATGAGTTCCACACGTGTCACACCTACAGTCTCAAAAGACGATAACAAGCCGGTGGATGATGTGATCGTTGCTTGAATGAAAATCTATTTTTGTGACGGCGTTTGTTTCTGCAAACCTTCCAGAAGGAACTCTTGCTTTCGTCTCATCTGAAGGAACGAGAAACTCTGTCGTCGTCGCACAGACTCCAGCTGGAGAAACTGCGCTCGCAGCTCGAGACTCGACTCAAAGAGTTACAGTCGACGCACTCGGAGAAGGTCGGAGCCGGGATCGTGTCTTTGCTTCACTCGTCTCTATGATTTGCGGTTCAAACGATAAACTCTTTGTTTTTTTAATTCTCGGGCAGGAGTCGGACCTGCAGGCTCGGGTCGGTCAGTTAGAGCTGAGGAGGAAAGAGATTCAGAACCAGGAGGATCTTCTTCAGAGCCAGGTTTGTCTTCAGACTCTGATGGTTCATCAAGAAACGTGTGAAAATTAACAATTTAGTTTAACGTTTCAAATATTGAAACTTGTGAATTTTTATATTTAAATGTTTTTTTTAATATATATATATATAATTGAATTAAATTATAATAATAATTCATTAATAATATTATTATTGATTAAATCATTTCTTTACTAAAATGATGTTTTTTTGAAAAATAATAATAATAATTTGAAATAAAAATTAATTCTGTTTTTTGTTCACGTAGAGTTTGATATTCCAATAATTTAAATAATTAATGCTCTCAATTCAATATTTTGTATTTGTGTCCCTTTAAATAAAACATAAATATTGAGTACAGAGCGACTCAAATGTTCATCCAATCATGTGACACGCAGGCGATCACATGACTGTTGTTTTAATGATTGATTGAATCAACAATTTTCCTTTAGTTTCAGTATAGAAACGAGTTTATTCAATTCTGCAAAAACAAAACATTTAGTTTTATATTTCTTTTCCCATTATTCACGAATACATTTCATCATTTAATATTTAATAGTCACGTGATCATCTGTTTTTTATTTATTTTATATTTAACTTCAAACAATACAAATTAAATCATATTGAATCCAGAAAATTGCCATTTTCAATTTATAATATTAAAGGTCTGTGTAAAAAAGCAAAAAAAACTTTAAAAAAGATTTACTAAATTGACTAAATTGACCTTTTTAATTTAATTTAATGAACCTTTAAATAAAGAAATCATTGAATTCTATTATTAAAAAAATAATTAAATTCTTCAAATACTTCACCGCAGGTTGATCGAGAACTTTGGGGAAATTGTCCGTAGAGTATGAGTGTGTGTGTGAATGGTTGTCTGTCTTTGTGTGTGTCCTGCGACAGACTGGCGTCCTGTCCAGGGTGTCCCCTGCCTCTCGCCCTATGATACTGGGATAGACTCCAGTCTCCCCGCGACCCCCCCACAAGGGATAAAGCGATAGAGAGTGAATGAAACGACAAAGTTTCCAAACAAAAATCAACGTTTAAAATGTAAAAATTCTCTGACGTCCTTCATTGAAAACCAACTTTGTTTCGTTCAGACGTCAGATTTAAAGACGAGACGAATCAAACTCGTGGGCGACGAAGAGGAGTTTGACAGACAGACTGAGGTGAGAATCCATCGATAAAATCATCATGTTTGTGTGATTTTTTGCATTATTTTCCTCCCACAGCTGGTCCTGGAGCGAGAGCGTCTGAAGCAGGAGGTGCAGCAGCTCAGGGAGGACAAGTCTCGGGCCAGGGAGCTGCTCCTGGAAGCGAGGGAGGAGAGGGAGGAGAGGAGTCACAGGGCCTCGCAGGAGGAGAAGAGGCTGAAGCAGGAGCTGCAGGAGGCCAGAGACGAGGGAGCTCGGGCCAGAGAGGTCCTCCTGAAAGCGAGGGAGGAGAAGAGCGAGTTCAAGACGGAGGAGAAGAGGCTGAGGCTGGAGAGAGACAAGGCCAGGGCGGAGAGCAGGAGGGCGAGGGAGGAGAAGGAGCGACTGGAAAGGAAGGTGGCGTGGCTGCAGGAGAGGAGCCTCAGAGTCGGGTGTGTGTTTCACGTCGTTACGTTAAGAAGTGTGTAAGAATGTCAGGGTTTAGAGATTTAATGTTGAAACTTTGGATTCATTTTCTTAAAGTATTGATTTTTTTTTGGATAATTAAATTAGTTTATTGAAAAGTTGAATTTAATTTGTTATTAATTTAATTCATAAATTCCACATTTTCAAAATGAAAGATTTTAATTAAATTAATTTATTTAATTAAATGTATTTTCTTTTTCTATTTCCAATAATTCAAAATTATTTTTTCTTAATTAAGTATATATATCTATATATATATATTTTATATATATACTGTATATATATATATTTTTTATATATATATATAAAAATATATAGATATATATACTTAATTAAGAAAAAATATTTTTGAATTATTGGAAATGGAAAATGAAAATAAAATGAAGATTAAAAATATATATATATATATATATATATATATATATATATATATATATATACAGTATATATATACAGTATATACGTGATCAGACTTACAGCCAATCATGCAACAAAATAACAAAAGGATATCAATTAAAAAAATATATTTAATGTTTTTTTTTAATCATGGAAATAAAAATATGTGTAAAAAAAACAACCTCAACCTTTAAATATAGAAATGATTAAACAAAAGAAAACATTTAAATTTTACTGAAAAAAATCTAGTTTTCAACATTTCGAATTCAACCAATATTTCTGATGGCAATGATTTATTAATATAATTTTATTCTATATTTTTTGATTCGCCAAAAGGCCGCAGGAAGGTCAAGAAGGAAAAGCTGCAGAACCTGATCGTTACATGAATAAAGTCAACCTGAAGGTAACACCGCCCTCTAGCGACTGGAAGGACTCATCGCAGCATGGGGACAACATGGAGGACCCAACACTGTCTCCGGTGCAGGACACTCGCAGCAGTGTGGACGAGTGAGAAGACCTTCTTGAACGTCGCTCCTCAAGTCTGTCGATGATCTTCATTCCTCCTGTTCCCAGACTCAAGATGTACATCTCCTCGCACGGTGACTCCTGCCAGAAGGTCAAGCTCTTCCTGGAGAAGGAGAAGAGGAGTCTGGACGAGAGACGGTCAGATCTGCAGGAGCTTCAGACCAGCTCCTCTCAGGACCTGCAGGACGCTCTGACGGAGGAAGTCATGAGGAACCTACGAGAGGTGTGAAGAAACCGCTGGTGGATCGACAGGTTCTGAACTTGTTCTTGTGCGTCAGGAGGTGAGGAACGTGGAGCAGATGCAGCAGACGGTCCAGAGAGGAAGTGATCTGCTCCAGAGGAAGGAGGAACATCTGCAGCAGCTGGAGAGCTCCATGGTGGACGAGGTCTGGAGAAGTACTTGTACACGTTTGTTCAAAAAACATGTTTAATCCACCACATTTACACAAAATACACATTTAATACAGAAACTATACTAGATCCTTTCCTTCAGTACGCAAATATTCTCAGCTAATGTGTACCAAACAAATACTAACTTGTACTTGTACAAACTAATGTGTACTTAACAAATATTAACTTGCATTTATACAAACTAATGTGTACCAGACAAATCTTAACTTGTATAGATACAAACTAATGTGTACCAAACAAATACTAACTTGTATTATTACAAACTAATGTGTACTTAACAAATATTAACTTGTATTTATACAAACTAACGTGTACTAAACAAATATTAACTTTTACTTGAACAAACTAATGTGTACCAGACAAATACTAAGTTGTATTTATAAAACTAATGTGTACCAAACAAATACTATATAATACACTTACTTGTACTTGTACAAACTAATGGGTACCAAACAAATAGTAACTTGTACTTGTACAAACTAATGTGTACCAAACAAATACTAACTTGTACTTGTACAAACTAATGTGTACCAAACAAATACTAACTTGTACAAACTAATGTGTACCAAACAAATATTAACTTATACTTGTACAAACTAATGTGTACCAAACAAATACTAAGTTGTATTTATAAAACTAATGTGTACCAAACAAATACTATATAATACACTTACTTGTACTTGTACAAACTAATGGGTACCAAACAAATACTTACTTTTACTTGTACAAACTAATGTGTACCAAACAAATACTTACTTGTACAAACTAATGTGTACCAAACAAATACTTACTTGTACTTGTACAAACTAATGGGTACCAAACAAATACTTACTTGTACTTGTACAAACTAATGGGTACCAAACAAATACTTACTTGTACTTGTACAAACTAATGTGTACCTACTAAATACTAACTTGTACAAACTAATGTGTACCAACTAATTACTTACTTGTACAAACTAATGTGTACCAAACAAATACTTACTTGTACTTGTACAAACTAATGTGTACCAACTAAATACTAACTTGTACAAACTAATGTGTACCAACTAAATACTAACTTGTACAAACTAATGTGTACCAAACAAATACTAACGTGTACTTGTACAAACTAATGTGTACCAAACAAATACTTACTTTTACTTGTACAAACTAATGTGTACCAAACAAATACTTACTTGTACAAACTAATGTGTACCAAACAAATACTTACTTGTACTTGTACAAACTAATGGGTACCAAACAAATACTTACTTGTACTTGTACAAACTAATGGGTACCAAACAAATACTTACTTGTACTTGTACAAACTAATGTGTACCTACTAAATACTAACTTGTACAAACTAATGTGTACCAACTAATTACTTACTTGTACAAACTAATGTGTACCAAACAAATACTTACTTGTACTTGTACAAACTAATGTGTACCAACTAAATACTAACTTGTACAAACTAATGTGTACCAACTAAATACTAACTTGTACAAACTAATGTGTACCAAACAAATACTAACGTGTACTTGTACAGCCGGGCGTCACAGAGAGGAAGGTCATGTTCGACGTCACAGACTCCGACCTCAGCACACTGGAACACACGGAAGAACTCGGTAAAGAACCCGACGCCGGAAGTCTTCCTCGGCTCGTCCGTCGCTCACTTGACTTCCTGTCGCTCACTTGACTTCCTGTCGCTCACTTGACTTCCTGTCTGCAGCTGCACTACCTGTCGACGTCCACCAGCTGGCGGAGTCTCTGCAGAGAATCACCAGCGACCTCAACGTCGTCCTGGCGGCTCTGAATCCCCGGAGCCAGAGTTTCGTGTCCGGCTCGTCCTTCGTTCAGTCCAGGCTCGCGCCGACGCGCTCGCGGCCCGAGGCGGCCTGGAGCTCCTCTGCGGCGCCGCTCTACAGCGCCCCCATCAGCACCGCACTCAGAGCGTCCAGCTCGCTCGCCCACAGCAGATGGAGCCAGATATTCCCGGGTACGCCTCAGATTGTGACCCCAATAATAATCCAGTGATGTCATCCTGGTCCTGTTGTCGTTGTTGCAGGAGCAGCGTCCGGCAGCGTGAGAAGCTCCTCCGGGTACTCCTCGTACACGACAACAACGTACGTCGTCATTACCTCGTTGTTATCGTCATGTTGAAGTCGACCTTTTATACGTGTGTGTGTGTGTGTGTGTGTGTGTGTGTGTGTGTGTGTGTGTGTGTGTGTGTGTGTGTGTGTGTGTGTGTGTGTGTGTGTGTGTGTGTGTGTGTGTGTGTGTGTGTGTGTGTGTGTGTGTGTGTGTGTGTGTGTGTGTGTTGTGATGAACACACAGCTGGTGCTGTCAGAGTCAAACTTCACCAGGAACCGATCAGAGGAAAATGCAATTAAAAGTCTTAACGACTCCACGAGGATTTGGAAATTTTGGAAACGTTTCTAAATTATGAATCAAATCTTCTGATCCTCGACTTCCTGCTCGTGACACAAACAGCAGCTCGACTTTGATTGACAGTTTTCACACAGAGGCTGTCGAGGATATTTTTAATTGTTTCTTAGATCGACTGATAGTGACGCAGATATATTTCACTTAACAATTTGTTATCTCTTTGCACTTTGCTCTTTTTATTTGGTTTTACTTGGTTCTTTTTATCTGAACTTTGTTCTCTCTGCCCTTTGCTCTTTTTATTTGAACTTTGTTCTTTTCATCTGCACTTTGTTACCTCTTCACTTTGTGTGTGTTGTTCCAGCGAGCCTGGGCCGAGCAGACCATCCATGATGAAGTCGGTGGAGATGGACGGTCAGAGGCTGCAGGGCCTGATCGACAGCAACACCAGGTGGCTGGAGACGCGCAAGAAGGACACTAGCCTGTATCCTTTAGGTGCTAGCTTGTGTACTTTAGCGTCGTATACTTTAGCACTTGATTTTACACAAATGCATGAACAGCAAAGATGCTAGCTTGTATCCTTTAGCATGCTAGAGGCTATCTTATTTACTTTAGCATGCTAGGTGCTAGCTTGTGTACTTTAGCGTCTTATACTTTAGCACTTGATTTTACACAAATGCATGAACAGCAAAGATGCTAGCTTGTATCCTTTAGCATGCTAGAGGCTATCTTATTTACTTTAGCATGCTAGGTGCTAGCTTGTGTACTTTAGCGTCTTATACTTAAGCTTTTGATTTTACACAAACGCATGAACAGCAAAAATGCTAGCCTGTATCCTTTAGCATGCTAGAGGCTATCTTATTTACTTTAGCATGCTAGGTGCTAGCTTGTGTACTTTAGCATCGTATACTTTAGCACTTGATTTTACACAAACGCATGAACAGCAAAGATGCTAGCCTGTATCCTTTAGCATGCTATGTGCTAGCTTGTATACTTTAGCATGCAAGGTGCTAGCTTGTATACTTTAGCGTTGTATACTTTAGCACTTGATTTTACACAAACGCATGAACAGCAAAGATGCTAGCCTGTATCCTTTAGCATGCTATGTGCTAGCTTGTATACTTTAGCATGCTATGTGCTAGCTTGTATACTTTAGCATGCTAGGTGCTAGCTTGTGTACTTAAGCGTCTTATACTTAAGCACTTGATTTAACACAAACGCATGAACAGCAAAGATGCTAGCATGTATCCTTTAGCATGCTAGAGGCTAGCTTTTATCCTTTAACATGCTAGGCGCTAGCGTGTATACTTTAGCATGCTAGGTGCTAGGTTGTGTACTTTAGCATCGTATACTTTAGCACTTGATTTAACACAAACGCATGAACAGCAAAGATGCTAGCTTGTATCCTTTAGCACACTAGGTGGTAGCTTGTATCCTTTAGCATGCTAGAGGCTAGCTTGTATTCTTTAGCATGCTAGGTGCTAGCTTGTATCAGTTAGCTTCTCCTGCTCTAACATGTTTGGAATGATCGAGTGTAGCAACAACAGAAGCTCGTGTCTTCTTTGACTTCCTCAGAAATCTCTTCCCGCTCTATCAGGCTCCGCCCACCAAGAGTCCTCGGGTCCAGTTGGGTCTGGACGAGGTCCAGCATCTCCGCGTCTACCATTACTGAAGTCACGTGACCTCTCGGTCCAAAGGGTTCTTCTGGGAAAAAGTCCGGCCCGCGAGCGACGGAGGCGCCGACTCGGCAGGATTTTCAGGGGAAAACGCTGAGTCAGCGAAGACTTTCTTCGACGAGACGGATCTTGTTTACGCGTCGACCGCCATCACCTGTCAATCATGTGACCGTCGATCACCTGTCAATCATGTGACCGCCATCACCTGTCAATCATGTTACCGTCGATCACGTTAAAATGGCGTCCGACGTTAAAAACATTGGAAGGTCGTCACGATGTGAAATAAATCTCGGTGCTATCTTCGTCTTCAGGTTTACATTTGATGTTTCCATCCTGAAGTATTTTTGTCATGTATTAAGTATTTTTCTATCAAATATTTGAATAAAACAGTGTTTTTACAGTTTTCTGCTCCGAGTGAATATTTTCCGGCCTCGAGTGAAAATTAACTTTTTATTCGTTTCTCATTCAGTGCAAAACAACAATACAGTACAATCTTGGATGTCTTGGTGCGAGTCGACCAATCACAGCGCGGGATACTCAGGACGTATGATCTACAAACATATCAAAAATGCAGCGTCGTGACTCGTCGGCGTAGAAAAGGTTGGAGACGAGCGTCGCGAGCGAAGGACGACGAGACGGCGGAGGACGAGACGCTCGTTGGCACAGAAGTGTCTCCGACTCGTGGTTTTTAAGGCAGACGTTCGTCTAGAAGACGTAGATCTTGTCCCTCGGGACGCCGTCCAGGTCGTCATCCATGGTGAGGAGGACCTGCAGGGGGAGCCAGAGAGCAGCGGGTCATCAAACTACACCACTATAGGCTTCGCTAGTCGGTAGAAAATATGGACTCGACGATAATTTTCCTTCAAGACATCTGTTGATATTTCAACAATGTATCGACTTTTGTTTTATATTTCAATAAAATATGTAAATATATATTTTTAAATTTAAAATAACATGAAAATATTCACAGCATTTGTTCTTTTTTTTTTGTTGTTGTTGCAATTAAGCTTCTGGCTAAACCAACAATGAAATCCGGCGATGACTGAGGACAAGAGGATACAGTGATGACTGAGGACGAGAGGATACAGTGACTGCTGTTTGGACATATTTTGGTTTGAAAACAAATGAAAGCAGTTACGACTTCGATAGTCATGTGTTCTGTAAATACTACAACACCAGAGTCAAGTACTCGACAATACTACACTTATATATACTTCTTACGACACTATCATAATACCAGAGTCAAGTACTGGACAATACTAAACATATATACTTCTTACGACACTATCATAATACCAGAGTCAAGTACTGGACAATACTACACATATATACTTGTTACTACACTATCACAACACCAGAGTCAAATACTGGACAATACTACACATATATCCTTGTTACTACACTATCACAATACCAGAGTCAAGTACTGGACAATACTACACATATATACTTGTTACGACACTATCATAATACCAGAGTCAAGTACTGAACAATACTACACATATATACTTGTTACTACACTATCACAACACCAGAGTCAAGTACTGAACAATACTACACATATACACTTGTTACTACACTATCACAACACCAGAGTCAAGTACTGAACAATACTACACATATATCCTTGTTACTACAGTATTTCAATATATTGTGTTGTTGATCCTGTATCGTGATACTAGCACCAGATTCTTACCATCATGAGGCCAAAATAAAACTTTTGCTCTTTGACATTTTTTTGGCAAAATGTAAATTTTTGGGAAAAAAATGTTTATGTTATAGTTTTACGCTGAGTTTAACCTTTGACTTTTTGTAAAATTTACATTTCTGAAAAAAGACAATTGTGTAAAATGTTCTTTCAAAATGTAAATGTTTTACATTTAACTAAACTATAAACTTTGAAAACGTCATTTTTATGAAAAATGTGAATTTCACGGTAAAACTACAAAGTGTGTAAATAACTATAATAACGGTTTAAGTCAAAAGTTAAAAATGACACATTTTCAATAAACCTTCAGAGTCTCACCAGGAAGGAGCCGAACATGGCGATGGACGACAGGAAGTGCCAGATGTCGTGGTCGTCGAAGAACGACAGCAGGATACAGTCGCGGTTGTGTTCGCGAGACTCCGCCGGAGTTTTCTGAGCAAAAGAACAAAAAAGTGGCTAAAAACCCGCCGTGGCGTCGGAGGAGGAGGAGGAGCCTCCTTACCTGCCAGGTGCTCAGGCCCTGGAAGAAGAAGTAGAGCGCCGAGCCCCAGACCACGCCGGTGAAGAGGATGAGGACGAGGGCCAGGATCTGGATCCTCTCGCCGCTGCGCAGCTTCATGATGATGTAGAAGGCGAAGTACAGCAGCAGGTTGCAGATGGCGATGGCGAGCAGGTACGAGGCGAAGTCGTTGGGTCGCTCCAGGAGTCCGTACGCCGCCCTGTGGACGCACGAGGTAACTACTGCTCCGACACGCCGCCGACGCTTCTACTCACAGAGACCAGTTGACGATGTTTCCCATCACCAGCAGAACCATGCGGTCCTGGAACACAGGCGGCAGTACAGAGACATGAACTCTAGTTAAATTAGTTACTTTTAGGCGATTTATTACAATTTTAACTCCAAATTAAGTTAAAAAATGTCTTTAAATACTTTGTTTTTACAACTTTCTTTACGCCTTTATTGTCTTTTTTCTATTTCTTCTCCCAAAATAAATATCAAAGGAAACAAAATAACATTTACGTTTACTTGTACTGGTTATTTCTATTTTGAAGTTTATACTTTTTTAATTAATTCGTCTTTATATTAAAGTTAAACAGATAAACTGATCTCTGTAGAAATGAATACAATAAACCTTCCTTTTATTTTGTACTTTTGCTTTATTTTTAACATGGGTTTGTTTTGCTCTAAATACTCACGATGTACATGGGTTTGTTTTGTTCTAAATACTCATGATGTACATGGGTTTGATTTGTTCTAAATACTCACGATGTACATGGGTTTGTTTCGCTCTAAATACTCACTATGTACATGGGTTTGTTTTGTTCTAAATACTCACGATGTACATGGGTTTGTTTCGCTCTAAATACTCACGATGTACATGGGTTTGTTTCGCTCTAAATACTCACGATGTACATGGGTTTGTTTCGTTCTAAATACTCACGATGTACATGGGTTTGTTTCGTTCTAAATACTCACGATGTACATGGGTTTGTTTCGCTCTAAATACTCACGATGTACATGGGTTTGTTTCGCTCTAAATACTCACGATGTACATGGGTTTGTTTTGTTCTAAATACTCACGATGTACATGGGTTTGTTTTGTTCTAAATACTCACGATGTACATGGGTTTGTTTTGCTCTAAATACTCACGATGTACATGGGTTTGTTTTGTTCTAAATACTCACGATGTACATGGGTTTGTTTTGCTCTAAATACTCACGATGTACATGGGTTTGTTTTGCTCTAAATACTCACGATGTACATGGGTTTGTTTTGTTCTAAATACTCACGATGTACATGGGTTTGTTTTGCTCTAAATACTCACGATGTACATGGGTTTGTTTTGCTCTAAATACTCACGATGTACATGGGTTTGTTTTGTTCTAAATACTCACGATGTACATGGGTTTGTTTTGCTCTAAATACTCACGATGTACATGGGTTTGTTTTGTTCTAAATACTCACGATGTACATGGGTTTGTTTTGTTCTAAACACTCACGATGTACATGGGTTTGTTTTGCTCTAAATACTCACGATGTACATGGGTTTGTTTTGCTCTAAATACTCACGATGTACATGGGTTTGTTTCGCTCTAAATACTCACGATGTACATGGGTTTGTTTTGTTCTAAATACTCACGATGTACATGGGTTTGTTTTGTTCTAAACACTCACGATGTACATGGGTTTGTTTTGCTCTAAATACTCACGATGTACATGGGTTTGTTTTGCTCTAAATACTCACGATGTACATGGGTTTGTTTCGCTCTAAATACTCACGATGTACATGGGTTTGTTTTGCTCTAAATACTCACGATGTACATGGGTTTGTTTTGCTCTAAATACTCACGATGTACATGGGTTTGTTTTGCTCTAAATACTCACGATGTACATGGGTTTGTTTCGCTCTAAATACTCACGATGTACATGGGTTTGTTTTGCTCTAAATACTCACGATGTACGTGGGTTTGTTTTGCTCTAAATACTCACGATGTACATGGGTTTGTTTTGTTCTAAATACTCACGATGTACATGGGTTTGTTTTGTTCTAAATACTCACGATGTACATGGGTTTGTTTTGCTCTAAATACTCACGATGTACATGGGTTTGTTTTGCTCTAAATACTCACGATGTACATGGGTTTGTTTTGTTCTAAATACTCACGATGTACATGGGTTTGTTTTGCTCTAAATACTCACGATGTACATGGGTTTGTTTTGCTCTAAATACTCACGATGTACATGGGTTTGTTTTGTTCTAAATACTCACGATGTACATGGGTTTGTTTTGCTCTAAATACTCACGATGTACATGGGTTTGTTTTGTTCTAAATACTCACGATGTACATGGGTTTGTTTTGTTCTAAACACTCACGATGTACATGGGTTTGTTTTGCTCTAAATACTCACGATGTACATGGGTTTGTTTTGCTCTAAATACTCACGATGTACATGGGTTTGTTTCGCTCTAAATACTCACGATGTACATGGGTTTGTTTTGCTCTAAATACTCACGATGTACATGGGTTTGTTTTGTTCTAAACACTCACGATGTACATGGGTTTGTTTTGCTCTAAATACTCACGATGTACATGGGTTTGTTTTGCTCTAAATACTCACGATGTACATGGGTTTGTTTCGCTCTAAATACTCACGATGTACATGGGTTTGTTTTGTTCTAAATACTCACGATGTACATGGGTTTGTTTTGTTCTAAACACTCACGATGTACATGGGTTTGTTTTGCTCTAAATACTCACGATGTACATGGGTTTGTTTTGCTCTAAATACTCACGATGTACATGGGTTTGTTTCGCTCTAAATACTCACGATGTACATGGGTTTGTTTTGCTCTAAATACTCACGATGTACATGGGTTTGTTTTGCTCTAAATACTCACGATGTACATGGGTTTGTTTTGCTCTAAATACTCACGATGTACATGGGTTTGTTTCGCTCTAAATACTCACGATGTACATGGGTTTGTTTTGCTCTAAATACTCACGATGTACATGGGTTTGTTTTGCTCTAAATACTCACGATGTACATGGGTTTGTTTTGTTCTAAATACTCACGATGTACATGGGTTTGTTTTGTTCTAAATACTCACGATGTACATGGGTTTGTTTTGCTCTAAATACTCACGATGTACATGGGTTTGTTTTGCTCTAAATACTCACGATGTACATGGGTTTGTTTTGTTCTAAATACTCACGATGTACATGGGTTTGTTTTGCTCTAAATACTCACGATGTACATGGGTTTGTTTTGCTCTAAATACTCACGATGTACATGGGTTTGTTTTGTTCTAAATACTCACGATGTACATGGGTTTGTTTTGCTCTAAATACTCACGATGTACATGGGTTTGTTTTGTTCTAAATACTCACGATGTACATGGGTTTGTTTTGTTCTAAACACTCACGATGTACATGGGTTTGTTTTGCTCTAAATACTCACGATGTACATGGGTTTGTTTTGCTCTAAATACTCACGATGTACATGGGTTTGTTTCGCTCTAAATACTCACGATGTACATGGGTTTGTTTTGTTCTAAATACTCACGATGTACATGGGTTTGTTTTGTTCTAAACACTCACGATGTACATGGGTTTGTTTTGCTCTAAATACTCACGATGTACATGGGTTTGTTTTGCTCTAAATACTCACGATGTACATGGGTTTGTTTCGCTCTAAATACTCACGATGTACATGGGTTTGTTTTGCTCTAAATACTCACGATGTACATGGGTTTGTTTTGCTCTAAATACTCACGATGTACATGGGTTTGTTTTGCTCTAAATACTCACGATGTACATGGGTTTGTTTCGCTCTAAATACTCACGATGTACATGGGTTTGTTTTGTTCTAAATACTCACGATGTACATGGGTTTGTTTTGTTCTAAACACTCACGATGTACATGGGTTTGTTTTGCTCTAAATACTCACGATGTACATGGGTTTGTTTTGCTCTAAATACTCACGATGTACATGGGTTTGTTTCGCTCTAAATACTCACGATGTACATGGGTTTGTTTTGCTCTAAATACTCACGATGTACATGGGTTTGTTTTGCTCTAAATACTCACGATGTACATGGGTTTGTTTTGCTCTAAATACTCACGATGTACATGGGTTTGTTTCGCTCTAAATACTCACGATGTACATGGGTTTGTTTTGTTCTAAATACTCACGATGTACATGGGTTTGTTTTGCTCTAAATACTCACGATGTACATGGGTTTGTTTTGCTCTAAATACTCACGATGTACATGGGTTTGTTTTGCTCTAAATACTCACGATGTACATGGGTTTGTTTCGCTCTAAATACTCACGATGTACATGGGTTTGTTTTGCTCTAAATACTCACGATGTACATGGGTTTGTTTTGCTCTAAATACTCACGATGTACATGGGTTTGTTTTGCTCTAAATACTCACGATGTACATGGGTTTGTTTTGTTCTAAATACTCACGATGTACATGGGTTTGTTTTGCTCTAAATACTCACGATGTACATGGGTTTGTTTTGCTCTAAATACTCACGATGTACATGGGTTTGTTTTGCTCTAAATACTCACGATGTACATGGGTTTGTTTTGTTCTAAATACTCACGATGTACATGGGTTTGTTTCGCTCTAAATACTCACGATGTACATGGGTTTGTTTTGCTCTAAATACTCACGATGTACATGGGTTTGTTTTGCTCTAAATACTCACGATGTACATGGGTTTGTTTTGTTCTAAATACTCACGATGTACATGGGTTTGTTTTGTTCTAAATACTCACGATGTACATGGGTTTGTTTTGCTCTAAATACTCACGATGTACATGGGTTTGTTTTGCTCTAAATACTCACGATGTACATGGGTTTGTTTTGTTCTAAATACTCACGATGTACATGGGTTTGTTTTGCTCTAAATACTCACGATGTACATGGGTTTGTTTTGCTCTAAATACTCACGATGTACATGGGTTTGTTTTGTTCTAAATACTCACGATGTACATGGGTTTGTTTTGCTCTAAATACTCACGATGTACATGGGTTTGTTTTGTTCTAAATACTCACGATGTACATGGGTTTGTTTTGTTCTAAACACTCACGATGTACATGGGTTTGTTTTGCTCTAAATACTCACGATGTACATGGGTTTGTTTTGCTCTAAATACTCACGATGTACATGGGTTTGTTTCGCTCTAAATACTCACGATGTACATGGGTTTGTTTTGTTCTAAATACTCACGATGTACATGGGTTTGTTTTGTTCTAAACACTCACGATGTACATGGGTTTGTTTTGCTCTAAATACTCACGATGTACATGGGTTTGTTTTGCTCTAAATACTCACGATGTACATGGGTTTGTTTCGCTCTAAATACTCACGATGTACATGGGTTTGTTTTGCTCTAAATACTCACGATGTACATGGGTTTGTTTTGCTCTAAATACTCACGATGTACATGGGTTTGTTTTGCTCTAAATACTCACGATGTACATGGGTTTGTTTCGCTCTAAATACTCACGATGTACATGGGTTTGTTTTGTTCTAAATACTCACGATGTACATGGGTTTGTTTTGTTCTAAACACTCACGATGTACATGGGTTTGTTTTGCTCTAAATACTCACGATGTACATGGGTTTGTTTTGCTCTAAATACTCACGATGTACATGGGTTTGTTTCGCTCTAAATACTCACGATGTACATGGGTTTGTTTTGCTCTAAATACTCACGATGTACATGGGTTTGTTTTGCTCTAAATACTCACGATGTACATGGGTTTGTTTTGCTCTAAATACTCACGATGTACATGGGTTTGTTTTGCTCTAAATACTCACGATGTACATGGGTTTGTTTTGTTCTAAATACTCACGATGTACATGGGTTTGTTTTGCTCTAAATACTCACGATGTACATGGGTTTGTTTTGCTCTAAATACTCACGATGTACATGGGTTTGTTTTGTTCTAAATACTCACGATGTACATGGGTTTGTTTCGCTCTAAATACTCACGATGTACATGGGTTTGTTTTGTTCTAAATACTCACGATGTACATGGGTTTGTTTTGTTCTAAATACTCACGATGTACATGGGTTTGTTTTGTTCTAAATACTCACGATGTACATGGGTTTGTTTTGTTCTAAATACTCACGATGTACATGGGTCCGCTGCACTGACGGATGGAGTCTGTGTAGACGATGTTTACCATCCGGCGAAGAACTCCAGAGTCTGGAACGACAAAGACGTTTAATAGTCGTCAGTATACAATAATCAATAAAGTTTTGCACTGTACACATGTGATGTTACTGATAGATTAAACTCTTGTTTTAAGATGTTAAAACAACAACACAAGTTATTCAAAAGAGAAACAACTTCTTATATCTTGGAAAACTACTGATACTAATAATAAAAACAAATAAACAAATTAATACTAATAAAGATTTTTTTTTAATTTAAACTAAGAGGTGACTTGAGTGAAACAATAAAATAACATAATAAATACATATATATATTTATTTATTATTTTTTTCTACTATAAAATTCAAAATAATACAAGAAAATTCTCCAAATCTGGGAAAACATCTTTAAACTTATGTGATTTCCTGAATTGAAGACAACATTCAATCAAAATAATTTAGTCAAATTATTGAATTGATTTATATTTATTAAACAGAATGACACGATAAAGACGATGAATCTAGTTTTAATTACTGGTTGAACTTTAAACATATATATTGTTAAAGTTCTGAATGACTTTAAATTAAGTTCAATACTATTTTTCAATGGAGGGACTTGATGTCATATAAACATTTTAACTCAACAGTTCTTCACTCAAATATTATTAGTTTCACGTACGACAATATTAGTCCCATGAGTAAGTCAAGAGATCAAGAAATATATATTTACCATTAAACAAACCTGTGTTACTATGTTCGTATAGTTTTGTTAACTGGTCACAAGTAAAATCTTCTGAGGATCCAAATATATATGATAAATATATTTTTTAGATTGTTTCAATGTTGCCAGTAACAGAAACATGCAACTAAATGTAATGGAGCGACAATAAACCGTAAGTTAAGCTCATTTATTCTAGACCAGCACGAGAGACACTGAGTTCAAGACAACAACAAGTTGTTCTCGTCCCTGAAGGACTTGAACCTTGAGATCTCACCGAGTCTCCACCGGCCCATGTAGTAGAGCTGCGTGCTGAGCAGGAGCGTGGCCAGGATGTGGATGACGGAGAAAATGATCCAGAAAATGGTGTTTCCTTTCCCGAACACCTGGAGGCGACAAAGTTATTGTTATTTTATTATTATAAAGGCCAGACGAGGATCGTCTTCACACTCCCTGGTGATAAAAAAAGCATGGAATAATAGAAAATATCTTGGGGTGATAATATTCCACATTCAAGTTCTGCGTTAAATCTGGATAAACATTGAAATATTCTACTCAATTTAGACAAATTTATCAGTAAATTTCTTCCATGGTCCCTTGTTTATTACGTCATGAAAACTCCTCGTTATAAATCAAATCCAAACTGTGTCAAAAACTGTTAACATTCAACCCCCTCAGTTAGAGTGAAATGAACGGCTCCCATGATGCTTTGCCGCCCAGCCAACCAATCACAGCAGTCGATAGCTTTTGACGTAGCATCAGACTTCACTAAATAGAGCAGAGTGTAGAAAGGCATCATGGGAGTTCACTGTTTTGTCGGCACCATAAGTACGGTGGGTGTCCTTATTAGTGTCACCGAGTGCTGTGATTGAAGTTTACCTGCTGTTCAAATAAACAAAGAGTTTCGTTGCCATTATTGCATCTTGTTCAAATATATATATAGTGCGGTGTGCAAAGGAAAAAACAGCGAAAAAAGGGGATATCCTCGAAAGTTGCGCCATAGAGTGATGGACCCACTGTATCTGTGTGTGTTCTGTACTTTGAAGATTTACTTTTTCTGTACTTTCCCCACATTGTGTTAAAACCTGTGGAAAAACCAACGTAGAGGCAGGTTGAGTGAACGTACCACGCCCAGCACGGAGAAGAAGATGACGGCGGCGAGGCAGGCGTAGGCCGAGTAGGCGCTGGCGTTGATGTCCGGGTGCCTCTTCTGGTACAACTTCAACATGCACAAGCCCGCGATCATGTACATGAAGGACGTGTCTGCACGGACGACAAGGTTGTCAGGCTCGTGGTCGAGCGTGAAAGGAGGCGACGACGACGACGATCTCACCGAACTGGAAGTTGGTGTAGTTGGGACACACGTGGTAGCAGGCGCTGAGCAGACCCTCCATCATCAGAGCCGTCCCCATGGCGTAGAACAGACCGAAGTGCTTTGGGATTCCACATTCCTGAGGGGTTGCAAATATAATTCATTACCGTATTTTTCGCACTATAAGGGGCACTTAAAAGCCTTTAATTGTCTCAAAAAACGACAGTGCGCCTTATAATCCAGCGCACCATATATATGAACATTACCTGGTAGGGGACTTGTTTACAAACACTTTCATGACTCTGCGCCAACTGAGCCGACACGCCATGGGCGGAATTACGTCATCACGGGGTGGGATTAACAACGCAGGTCACATCATGGTCTATGGAGTGATATTACTGCCATCGGTTTGAGCGAGTGAGTTGGTTGTTGTACACTCAAAACATTTTAGTTTTTGCGCAAAATCACTCTGCTGCGCGCTCAACCAGTCATACACGTGCGTTCCACATTTCACACACGCACACTCTAGCCGTCATACATGCGCTCAACTTCACTGCTGCCTAATAGTGCGGAAAATACGGTAATTTGGAAATATGGTGGATTCAAAGAGTCTCACCAGAGCGTTGGTGTCGTTGCGCAGCAGAGCCCGGTTGTGGACGACGTCTCTCCTGAGGACGATGAGGAGGAAGAGCAGCCCCAACATCACGTAGCCCACGTTACTGAGGATGTTGTTGAAAGCACTGTCCACGAGCACACCACACAGAACCTCAGTCGACTCACAGTGTTTTTACATTATTACGTTTAAATTCAGTAAAAAAATACACGATAAATGACCCACTAGTCGACTAACTATAACTGGTCAAAGTACTTTGTTTTAAAATGTAATTTCCTCCTTTTTCCATCTTTTCTTATCGAGTTTCTTTTTAATTTTCATATGAAATTAAATATAATTCGAAATTTTAAATAATATCTACATGTCTTGTGTCTTTCATGATGTATAATAAAAACATTGAAATCAATAAAGAATCATTTATTCTAATCGATTTATTCAATGATTGTTGTGGGGCGTCAGGCTCAATCAATTTGTTAACAATCTAGTTTGTCTTCGTCAAATAGCTTATCTTCAACATTGTTGTTTGTGTTACATGAATAATGTTTATAATATGTGTTCCACAGATAAGCTTTAAACCTATTTAGATACAAATAACATCTGCTTTTATTTGGAAATGATTGACTTTCATCCTCCGGGCTCATCACTCACCTCAAGGCGCCCAGAGGGTGAGCGCACATGAAGTTGTAGAAGCAAATGTCCTGGTTCCCCGTGACGTTGACGACCTGACGAGGAAACACGGAGGAATCTTTCAGCATCGGAGACGACGAGTCGCCGACTGCGACGCTCACCGTTTGATACGTGATGACCAGCTGGATGACGGGCAGAGCGTAGAACACGGCGATGGTGGAAATGTTCCTGAACAGACGGTGTTGAGGAGAAATGAAGCGACAGCTCTTGAGTCGCGGCTCTTTAGACGCGTTTCCTCACCAGAAGTAGATTTGATATTTCTTGCTCAGGATTCTCTTGTCTTTGCGCGACAAATCTGACACGAACAGATATTTCTGAAAAAAAAGACACGAGTTGAGACATCGGTCTGACTCGGAAGTTTATCAGTGTCATCAGAATATTGATTTGTAGAATTTAACATTTGTACTGATGGCTTTTTTAAGCATTAAATTATCTTGTTAAATAATCGTATTCAATCATTTTTATATTAAAATTTGTATTTGTATGTAAAAATGTATAGTTGAATAATTTGTTTTTAATTGATCAGGTAGCTCGAGTACTTTAAAGTATTGTCTAGTGATGCTATTATAGCAAACATTTTTATATTGTATTAAAAAGGCTACGAATTAAAAAAATATTGAATTTAGAACATTTCTTTTTGAATTATTGAAATTAAAATATCAAACTCTGTGTGTAAACGAACATTCATTCATTTTGATTTTAATTTAAATAATAAAACAAAATTAATCTTTCAATAAACAAATTATTGAATTAAATGATTAAAAATCTAAATTTCAATTCAAAAAGAGGAAAGTTTCAACAATTCAAATGTTAAATTCAACCGTTATATTCTGATCACACTGACATACTGGTACGGAATATACTAATCCGTCATCGAGTCTCGCGTACTTTGGTCCGTACGATGTTCTTGTCCGAGTCGACGTCCTCCAGAGTGTCGTAGTCGTCCTCCTCCACCGAGCTCAGGGACTCGCGTCTGCCGCATCCCACGGTTTCCAAGGACCGTTCTGAAGGACGAGCATACATTATTTAACACTCAAAACACTGTCTTTTAAGAAAACAAAACAAGAAGACATTGTTTCATTTTTCCCACGAACTAGGGCTGCACGATATTGGAAATAAGTGTGATATTCCATATTGGTGTCTTGAATTGCGATATTTATATTAATGCAATATTTTTTTCTTTCACCTAGAAATGTAGCTGCGAGTACTGTAGAGGAGGTCCGGGGGTTCAAATAAGGGAAGCTGTGCTATATTTCCCTTTCGTTTATTTCGGTGCCGACATGATGGTAGTAAAATATCACTTATAACGCTCAGTGTCGCGTGACTTGCATCGGTTTCCGCGAAACTGAGCGACATCAGAGAGGAGCCGCCGGCGCGTCACGATATCACCGAATCAATAATAAATCCACCTCCTTGTACACGCACACATAACACTTTATAAATGACGCTAACAACTTAGCAAGTTAGCATACGGTGAAGACGCACACATAACACTTTATAAATGACGCTAACAACTTAGCTCTTTAGCATACGGTGAAGACGCACACATAACACTTTATAAATGACGCTAACAACTTAGCTTGTTAGCATACGGTGAAGACGCACACGTAACACTTTATAAATGACGCTAACAACTTAGCTTGTTAGCATACGGTGAAGACGCACACATAACACTTTATAAATGACGCTAACAACTTAGCTTGTTAGCATACGGTGAAGACGCACACATAACACTTTATAAATGACGCTAACAACTTAGCTTGTTAGCATACGGTGAAGACGCACACATAACACTTTATAAATGACGCTAACAACTTAGCTCGTTAGCATACGGTGAAGACGCACACATAACACTTTATAAATGACGCTAACAACTTAGCTTGTTAGCATACGGTGAAGACGCACACATAACACTTTATAAATGACGCTAACAACTTAGCTTGTTAGCATACGGTGAAGACGCACACATAACACTTTATAAATGACGCTAACAACTTAGCTTGTTAGCATACGGTGAAGACGCACACATAACACTTTATACTTACACTAACAACTTAGCTTGTTAGCATACAGTGAAGACGCACACATAACACTTTATAAATGACGCTAACAACTTAGCTTGTTAGCATACGGTGAAGACGCACACATAACACTTTATAAATGACGCTAACAACTTAGCTTGTTAGCATACAGTGAAGACGCACACATAACACTTTATAAATGACGCTAACAACTTAGCTCGTTAGCATACGGTGAAGACGCACACATAACACTTTATAAATGACGCTAACAACTTAGCTCGTTAGCATACGGTGAAGACGCACACATAACACTTTATAAATGACGCTAACAACTTAGCTCGTTAGCATACGGTGAAGACGGACAGGTTTGTTTGGAAGTTCACGATCTTATAAGAAAACAACTGAGACGAGATGAAAAGTTCTTACAATTTGTAGCTTTAACAAAGGAGGTTGAAAGAGACGAGTGACTGGATCACTAGTGTTTGACTAGATCATAAGTTATTATTACTTCCCGTCAACGAGACATAGAAGTACACATTTCAGCTTCACATAACGTGACACTGATTGGTCGAAAGTTCGCATTTAAGAAATACTTGATTTCTACAATAAAATATATATAATTTATCGCACATGTTTTCCATATGCATATCGCACGTGCCAATATTGCGATATCGATATTTATTCGATATATGGGTTCTGGTTGAGATGAACTCATGTGTTTTAATACCCATGTAGCCGTAGTTGTTGTCGGTGGACGTGGCACTTTCTGTGACGGCCTCTGAACTCAGGGTGCTGCAGTTGTCGGCTGTGAAAAGAATAATTTTATGAAACGGGTAAAAACAACATTTGTTGTTGTGTTTTGGATATAAAACGAATGAATGAATCAAATAAATATGAATAAATACATATATAAAATGAGATTAATACAATTAAATATCACCAAACAGAAGGAAATGATTGATTTGTACATTTTAGTGGGAAACTAAAATAGAATTAACATAAAAAAAATTGATCTAAATTAAATTAAATTAAATTAAATTAAATTAAATTAACTAAATTGTTCATGATCCGTGCAGAAGAAAAGGTAGAATAAGAAGAGACGTTAGTTTGTATCAACTCACCCATCGAGCCATACTCGTACGGCGACGCTGGAGTTTTGCCTGTTGATACACAAAAATATATATAAAGTGGTAAAAACAGCAGGAGACACGACAATCAAATATTATAAGTTTAAATTACTGTAACAATGATTCACATCCAGGAATCAAAAAATGTATAATGAGATAAAACATGGAAGTATGAAAACATGCGTGTATGTGGAAAAAAGAACATTGAACACCAAGAAATGCAGAACAAAGAGAAGGATATAAAGGTGTTAATAAGATTCAGTGATGAAGAAAAAAAATTAAATCAAAAATATTAAAGCAACAGTGTGCAATTCATTCTTGTGTAATTTTTTTTTAAATTGTTTTACATGTTCCTTTAGCCCGAGTGAGTCTTCAGGTCATTTCAAACTCCTCACAAAAGAATCTGACAAGAAGGTCTTTTACTCTAAGACGAGGTCAGTCGAACTCAACGACACCTCAGGACTAAACATGTTTTAAAACCACGTGAACCAAACGAAATTGAGCGTTCACTTGTTGACCAGAAACAAATAACAGACCCAAATTACGCCAGGCTTTATATCGCTTTATTTATATTTAGTTCACTTTCTATGAAGGTAGATTTATTAGTCGAGACGCTTCAATAAAATAAATAAAAATTCAATTAAGAAATTGAAATTAATATATAATTTTTTTGAATAAAGTAATGTTTTTTGTGTTGGAGCCATATTCTAGGCAGGACATTTTTATGGATTGAAAATATTATTTTTTGATTAATGTATTTTTATTTTATTTTAGCAAATCATTTTTTTAATTAAAGAACATATTTAAAAAAAAAATCCTGAATATTTCTCTCCCGTAATTCTACCGTCTGCTGTACGGATCATGAACACGTAATATATTGAATTAATTTAATTGAATATCAAAAATCAAAATGATATATAATGTCATTTATATATGGTCTGTGTAATTTCTGTTCATTCAATATTGTATCTTGAAACGCAACCCATTTTTTTTATTTCCATTTTTGAAACAAATATTGAAAATCCAATTCAACGGCATCTTTTCAAAAACCAATATGTTTTGGAATTTTTGATTAACATACATTCTTTCTCCTGTACAATAATCCATTATAGGAAAACAAGACAAAATACAATTGAATGGCTGTATGTTGATTAAAAAATACCCTTTTTTCCGTTTTAAAAATCTGCCGCACGTATTGAAAAAACTTTTCTTATTTCTGGATTGACATTTCAAAATTAAAAGTAGAATGAACGGAGGGTACACAACCGTATATGCCCACTTAAGTGTATCGTATATAATTAATCTCATTGTATTCATGTATTTAAAAATATTTAAGTATATTTCTCTTTTCTATATTTATTTTAATTTAGCAAATAAAATACTTTTTGAACAGTAACAAGAAACAAATCTACCTTCTTAACTTCAGACAATAATTTACATTTTTTTTATGCAGTTTCCTGATTGAAATGTATATTTTCTTTCTATCATACCATCACTCAGTGTATATCTATTAAGTTGCAAACTCTTGCCAGCCACATAGAATTGGATTTAGTCCACAGTCTATGAGTTTTGACGCTCCAGTCAAACTGTCAGGAAGTTCCAATGACCTGAAGATGTGACGCGTGTACACTCGACTGCTGACTCAGCAACAAAACAGCAACAGCAGTGACATGAGGCATGAAAAGTGTCTGCGATTGTACCGTCTGCACTTTTTCCAAGCAGGGAAGCTGCACCACAGGTTAGCACGAGGGGGAGAGAGAGTGAAAGAAATGTTCAGTAAACAGAGAGGAAGACTAAAGTGCTAAAGTATGACACAATAACATCTTTTCGAATATTTCAAAGAACACATCGGTCTCGTCTCAAACGATGTCGGTCGCTAAGGTTACCGGTCTCTGCGGGCGACATGTCGGGTGGATTCACAAACACCTCCGTCTTCTTCTTGGATCTGCGACAGGAGGACGAGCGTGAGTTTCATCCTCACACGCGTGTAAACGTCATGTTTGGTGGAGAGCGAGAGGATGGAACCAACCGTTTGTTCTCCACGCAGGCGACCAGCAGCGTGAGCAGGTAGAAGCTCAGGAAGATCCCCAGACAGAAGAGCATCCCCATCACATAGACTTCAGCTGGAAGAGGAGATTTATCATGAATTAGAAACAATGAATTTGCATTAAAAAAAATATAAAGAAATTAAATGAAAACTCATACAAAACCATTATTATTTATCCATGTGTACATCATTCGATTGAAGAATATTTAGAGCCATCAGAATGTTGAATAGTTCAATTAAACATTTAAAATGAGTCTTTTATTTAAAGCATTAAATATATTTTTTAATCATCGTTTTCAAAAAATTCTATATTAGTTTTTAATGAATTGTTTAATTCAATGTATATATTTAAGGGTTTAACTTCTTTTAACAATTTTTTTCAATATTTCAATTCAATGAAAATTGGGGAAATTGTCCGTAGGTATGAGTGTGTGTGTGAATGGTTGTCCGTCTTTGTGTGCCCTGGCGTCCTGTCCAGGGTGTCCCCTGCCTCATGCCCAATAAAACTGGGATAGACTCCAGTTTCCCAACGAGGGATAACGCGGTAGAAAATGAATTAATGAAAATATTCAAGTATATATGACGTTTAAAAACTGTCACATGACTGTCTGTGCTTCGCATGATTGGCCAAACATTAGATCCAGTAGCTCGGTTATCTTTTGCTATGGTCTGGTGACACGATTATACCAACATTTTTATATTGAATTTAAAAGGTTATTAATTATTATTAATTAAATAATTATTAATTATTTTACAAACAAATTTTATCTTTTTAATTATAAAAAAAAATAATTCCACCATTAAAAAAATATATATATTGAGTTCAATTATTTAAACTAAATAATGAAAAGCATTTCAATAAAAAAAGTAAACGTTTTATTGTTTGATATAATCTTTTTTTTTTTTTTAATTATTAGAATTAAATAAATAAAAATGTGGGTGAAAAACTTTAGTTTTAAAAATATTTGATTTAATACAATTAGATGAAACTAAAAACAAATTAAACCTTTGATTAATCAAAGGATTAAATTCAAAGTTTTAAAAAAAGTTTAAACATTTGAAATGTTAATTATAACTATTCCATAATTGTCTCCATGTATTTTCTCTTCAATATTTTTATTTAACATAAGAGAAAAAGTGACATATTTATAAATACGTTTACATCCAAGCATTTAGCAATAACACTGTTCTCCGAAGCAACGACTTCTCTAGTCATCCATTCAGAACATCACACACTGATGGGAGTAGGCTGTGACGCAGTACGTAAGCTCACCGTCAGTCGCCGTCAGTGTCTTGCTCATGGACACGACGTCACAATGTTATCTAGATTTAACCAGCAACTTTTAAGCCAACAGCTTGAACATACGAGCTTGAAGTCAAACATCCAAAAAAGAAAAAATCACATTTTCAAGACTGGTCAAGAAACGTACTCTTGATGGCAGGAGAGACCACGATGTCGAGAGTCTTGGTTTGATTCCCGGGTTCTATGAGCTCGTCCGGGTGCAGAGGGTATAAAAGCAGAGGACCTCCACACGCCTCGTTCTCAGACTTGACCACGACCACCACGTAGAAGCTGTTGAGGGGGAAATCTTTCCTCTAGTTCAGGAGATAAAATGTTCCGGTTAAGTTTGTGTTGGAACGTTCTGGGAGGTGGAACATACCTGCACAGTGATGGCACCTTTTTTAGTCATGGTCTGGTACATGCCGATGAAAGCCACGTTGTTGTCCAGATCGTACACAGGACACTGAAGCACGACGAGAAGATTTCGTTTGTGAGACACATCCTGACAATATCAGTATTTGATGTTACCTGAATATCTTGGATGGACATAACCGAGCAGGGAAAGATAAGTTCTGAGCTGACTTTGACAATAACCGTGTCCACGCCATCTGGGAAGTTATACTTGAAGTACTATAGAGGAGGAAACAAAACAAGCATTCTTTGAAATACATAAATTAAAATATGCAATAGCATTTTTGTTATCGGAGAGTAGAGACATGAATATCTACATTAAATGGAAATATATATCAGTGCCATCAGAATATTGAGGAATTAATTTAACATTTAAAATGTTGGAACAATTACTTTCTTTTTAATGATTTTAATTGAATTCAAGCTTTAAAAAGCTTGAATAATTGAATTTAATAATTTTCGAATTAAAGTGTTGAATTATTATTATTTTAAATAATCAAATGAAAAAACACAAACATTTTATATTTAATTTAAAAGACTACATGTAACAATAATGTTACATTTAGAGCATTTGGTAAAAATTATATAAATATATTATTAAAATATTTTCTAAACTTTTTTCATATTTGGTTCTTCTCTGGCGGCACCATTATGTACCAACATGTTTATTATTCTATATAAAGCCTACAAATTAAAAATTGAATTTAGAAACATTTGATTTGGAATCGTTAGGGTTAAGAATAACAACATCACAGAATAAGAATGTAATAATATGACATAAACGATAAATACAATTCAACCTTTCAATTTGAAAAATATTTAATTCAACTACTTAAAAGATTAAATGATTAAATCAAACATATTAATTCAACCAT
The DNA here is from genome assembly GCF_982586985.1 of Callionymus lyra. Taxonomy (NCBI): domain Eukaryota; kingdom Metazoa; phylum Chordata; class Actinopteri; order Syngnathiformes; family Callionymidae; genus Callionymus; species Callionymus lyra. The sequence goes on from NC_141824.1 coordinate 7,232,669, forward strand.
TCAATATTCAAATGGCACTGATATCCTTACATGGACCACTTTAATCAAACAAGAGAGGAAAATATTTTAGCAGTCAAGGTCGCAGGCGAAACAAAAGGTATATTTTAAGACCGAGTGTGAAATTATATATTTATTCTGGATTATTATTCATCTCTGCGTTTGTCCCCCAACAAATTCCTTTCCTTCACCTTTAGCCTATGGAATTTCCCCATCTATTTGTAGACAACCACTTATCTTATCTTATGACACAGGCCACTCTATAGCACACGATACCAACATCAGAATCAGAAACTTTTATTGACAGTGTTGTAAACAAAACATTCTATTCCATGTTTATCTTTGTATCCTTTGTTGTTTGTCTTAGACTTAGATTGTGTCATCTTGTACTTTCTTTTTATAGAAAATTTGTTCTTGTTCTCATTTTTATTTTTATGAATTATCGTCTGTATTGCTATTTGGAAAATCAATTTCCCGAAGGAGACCTCCTGAGGGATCAATAAAGTTCCATCCATCTACATGGTTTCTACAGAATAAAAGGATGAAATAATATAACACACAAAATAAGCAATAAAAAAATAGAACCAAGAACGTAAGTGCCTGATATGGACATTAATCTTGCTAGACTTGCTAGCCCAGGTTTGGCCCCTAGACATTGAGTATGTGACTTTCATCCCAATTTTTAAATTGTCGTCCTTAACACTCAAGACATGTTAAGCTCATCTTAAACCCTGTGTGTAAAAAAGTAAAATAAAAAAAAATACTTATATTCTCCACATGTAAGCAACATGCATACATACATGTACATAAATAAAATAGGGGGCTCAGCTATTATTGTTTAAGTTAATTTAAAGTAGATTTTGATACATACCTGTGGTTGTGATGGAGAAGCAGTGAAGCTGAATATTGTGTTGGTCCTGAAATACAAGTTATTTAGTCAATTAAATGTTACTTTATAGAATTATTTCTAGTTTTTTTTCGTGGATGAGCACTGACTGGAGGGTGAAGCTTTCCACCCGGCTGACGCGAAGCTTGTAGTTCGTGGCCTCGTTGGACAAGGTGGACACGTCCACGAAGAAGTACTGAGTCTCCGACACGGCCTTGGTCGGAGGCTGACACAAGGTCCGACCCACATGAGTGTAAGGGTACTTCCTTTGGTATCTGCAGAGAAATAGTTCCATTTAGAATGAATGCAAGTTAGTTTAATGAGCAAACAAATATCTCTTTGTAAAGCCTCCAGAATCGTTTATATTCATTTATTAAACGATTTCTATTTCCAAAAAGAAAAGCAAAACTAAATATTTACATCAGATAGTACTTTGCTTTCCAAAGAAAACAGACTACAAACAATAAAATGAATAATCTTTAATAGATTTTAAACATTTTCTTATAGTTACCATAGAGAACATGAGTTTAAATGAAGGCACATGTTATTGTATGTTGTGGCCCGATCTTAACGATTGGCTGAAATATTACTCTAATATCGATTCTGTGACATATAAAGATGCCATTGTTTAAGTTAAGATAATAGATTATGGATGTCAACGATTATACGACTGATTTTGAAGGATAGGAATTTGATGTCAAACCGAGAGATGTTGAACCTTCAAGAAAATTCAGACAATATTACTATCAGACTTCTTGTTGAAGAAAGTTTGCTAAAATAAACATGTTGTTTGAATGCGATGGCGACAGCTGAAAGATTTTCAGCCCCTCGTGATATTTAGTTGCGGTATATATTTACAGAGTCAGGTGACGTGAACAGATTCAACTGTGCAGGAATCCATAAGGGGAAGAGGGCTCTTGAAGCTGTTGCTCAACACAAGAAATACACAACAATTCCAAGAAGTCTCTCGTTGCACAGTGTGGTTTCCCTAATGAAACTATTTTCAACGATTATTCCCATCACCGAATAAAATCTCTCGTGACAAAACACATACATCTTGCCTTGTGAACATACAATTTATTCCATAAATGTTGCGACAAATTGAGCTTGTTATGGTTGAGTGAACATTTCAGACTTAGAGAACAACAGAAGGGAAGTTACACTGTGAGGTTATAAAATAGAAAATAAAAAGTTTGTGAGAGTCATAGGACTGAGAGTGTAGAGTGGGACAGCGGTTAAACATTAGCTTCAATTGCTGTCTCACGTGAAATTCTATCCGGTTACGTCATGATACATAAATCCAAGATCCTTCTATGGTTACTGAAGACATTCAAGTCTCTTTTCCACCAAATAAAGTTGTCAAATTGTTAGATATAAACGCATAGGAAATGTAATTAATGGTAATACAAATGTTGCAAACAAAATTCCAAGGACCCTGTTTAGTTATGAGACAAATTCAAGTCTGTTGACCACAAACTATAGTTGTCTAATTGTTAGATAAAACCACATATGAAATGTAATTAATGATAATACAAATGTTACAAACATAACTCCAAGGACCCTGTTTAGTTAAGAGACAAATTCAAGTCTGTTTACCACAAACTATAGTTGTCTAATTGTGAAATTAAGAAGAAAATAATATCAATTGATGGGAATTAAAATGTCAAAAACATTTATTTTACTAGGACTTAAGGTCTGGGTATCAAAACGTTTGATATTTTGTAGTACCCACTAAAATGATTGCTGTAAAATTGAACTCAAGATTTGTAAAATGTGTAATGTAATTTTCTTTTCTTTAAGGAATTGGTCTTGGTAATAATAAAAAAAAGTACCAGTCAGGGAAGGAATTTGTTTCTGTACCGGTATTGAGAATTATCAATTGATATCCAGCTCTAGACTTGAAACTTTTCTTTTTTTTACAACTCAAACTAGGTACTAAAACTAATTTTAAAACTAGAGCCACTATGTTTTCAGCTCTAGGTGTGACTGTCAGGTCACCTAAAGTATATTGAATGTGCTCTTACAGTCATTGTGGGAACAGGTTTGTCATCTTGAAACTGTTAAAACGTTCAGATAAAACAGTAGATTTGAATGAAAACTACTGGAACACGGTCACTCACAGGCCTCTGAGGATAAGAGGTACTTGGAAAGACAGGACCGCCTGCTTCTGCCGGATCACAAACAGGATGGGACTCCTTATTTCCTGGGACAGAACATCCACGGACACCCGGACTCCCTCGGTCTAAAAAAGAATGACACAGGGATTCAAGTCAAGGATACACTTCACATCCTATGGCCAAGATACTCGCCTTGTTCCAGGAGACGGTGTGGTTGAAAGCATAGATGGTCTGGTTCTCGCTGTTCACCGTGTCATTGTAGGTGATGTCGAACTGGGCTTCTTTCTGGATCACGTTCTTGGTGTCGCCAAAGTCGCCGCTGCCGCAGCCGAACCGGGTCACGAGGACCAGCAGCCAGAAGAAGATGACAGCTTTGTGTCGAGATTTCCAGCGACTCCTGGACACCATCTTCCTCGTCAGCTGGCGGAAGAAGGAGAAATAACGTTCGTCTAGCGGTGAGAGTGGTCAGAACTCCACCCCATGATCCATGGCGTCGTGTTGTCCAGTTTGACCCACTTTCAGTTCTGACCAGAATAACGGGAAGTATACAGTGACAGCAGGATGTTTACATCCAGCGAATCAACACTTTTTATTGTTTCTTGACAATACTACGCAACCGGGAAATAAAGAAACAATACGATTTTTGTTTTTAAATCGTCCAGAAACTGTGATATTCTTCGATAACTGTTTTGTTAGCCGTTAGCATCTTTAGCTCCTAGAATGCTACATGTTTTTATAGCAGCTCTGTGTTGCGGGACCGTTTTTTTTCCGGGTCAGAAACAGCATTTCGTCGGAACCGTCCAGCGACAGCCTCGACTGTCACAAGTGATATCCAACGTGGACGGCGAATACATCCTTCGTTCCTGCCACGACGGTGAAAAAGTGTTTACAGTGAGGGAGCTCCATTGGCCCCTCCACGCTCACACGGTAAACAAGTTGGAACGTCATGACGTCACGGCGCTGCCCCCCCAGCTGGGAAGCGTTTTTTAAATTCTAAAAATACATTTATGTTTGGAAATATTCGACGAGATACTTATGCTAGAATGTAATTACATTTTTATCAAGGAAAGTTTATTCCACAGCATAAATAAAAATGCTGTGTTTACGTTTTGGGGCATTTAACAGTCTAGGAATAACGTGGGTTATGCTGCAGCCTCTTTAAATTTATATTATTCTGCCTTTTATCTAGTTGAATTTGAGATATAAAGCTCTATTGTCCATTTTATTTGGCAATAAAGTAAGTAAGTAAGTCATTTTTATTTATATAGCGCTTTTCCAGACCAGGGTCACAAAGCGCTTAAACAATCAAAACAATATTCAATAAAGTATATACTAGAAAATCAAGGAAAAGCCTGAACAAATAAAAACGTCAAGATGTTTCTTGAAAGAGTCAGTAGACTCCATCAAGGGAAAAGATTTCACGCGAAATGCATTATTTGACACTTAAAAATTAATAATAATTAATAAAAGAAGATGCAATGTCTTACTGCTTGAGATTGTTTTATGTACTAATACATTTTCAAAACATTTTGCATCCAAACTATCAGGTTTTGCTTCCCTTTTATTTTTTTTTCTTTCTTTATTGAATTCTTTCTTTCTGAGGAAAAATATTTGAATGGTTATAAATAACCACTGTATAATGTTGGCATTTGGGACATAAATAGTGTATTCCAAACTACTACACAAACCACAGTCGTATATATATATATACAATATATACAATATATATATATATATATATATATATATATATATATCAATATACAACTGTGGTTTATATATATATATTAAAAACATTTTTAAGACTTTTCTTTTTAAAGTTCTAAATGGTCCATTTACGTGGGGACGATTAGTCTTTATCATAATGTTCTTACGACAGCTTTAAAATAAATAAAATCCTAGAACTAATGTCAAAGTTGTTTGTGCTTCTTTGCTTTGCAAATACACTGACCTTAAGCCGGTAGAGACGCAGTAACACTTTTCTGCCAGAGTGTGGTAGTGTCCACACACCTATTATTGTAATCCAAACGTAACAAGAATAAATTACAATTTCTCGGCCTTTCCTCTCGCAGTATTTGTTACAAATATAATTAAAAAAGGTTATTGTACTTCATTTATCACATGTTGTTGTGACTGGGTGTGTGTGCGTATTTGTGATAGTGTAGTAACAAATATATATTTGTAGTATTGTGGAGTACTTGAATCTGGTGTTGCAGATTTAAAGACCACATGACTCTTGACGTGTCGTAACTGCTTTCATTTGTTTTCATGTCAAAACATCAGCTTTAAAAGCTGCTGGAGTCACTGTATCCTCTCATCCTCAGTAATCGCTAGGGTCTCACTGGATTTAATTCTTCCTTTAACTGCGGAGGACTGGGATTTTAATAGGTAAGTAAGTAAGTAATTTGTATTTGTGCAGCGCTTTTTCAAACCAGGGTCACAAAGCGCTTAAACAATTTTCCGAAAGAGACCTCCTGAGGGATCAATAAAGTTTTACCTTACCTTACCTTACCTTAAACAATCAAGACAATACTCAATCAAATATAACCTTAAAATGTCAAGATAACACAGAGACAAACACAAGAGTCTCAGAAAATCAAGGAAAAGCACAAATAAAAGTGTCTTTAGATGTTTCTTGAAGGAGTCAGTAGATCATCGAACACAGAGATGGTTCCAAATCTTAGGAGCAACAGTCTGGAAGGATTTCTCTCCTCTGGTCCTGAACCGTGTTCAGGAGCCATTAGTAGATTCTGATCCACAGACCTCAGAGCCCGAGCTGGGGTGTAAGTCTGGATCAGATCACTGATGGAAGGTCTGACCATGAATAGATCTGAAAGTAAGAACCAGAATTTTAAAATGATCCCGGTAAGAAACTGGAAGCCAGTGAATAGTTTTAAGGATCGGAGAAATGTGAGTTCTTCTACTAGAGCGGATCAGAATTCTGGATGTAGAGTTCGATATTAACTGCAGGCGAGACAGATCCTTCTTGTTAAGACATGAAAACAGACTGTTACAATAGTCCAGACGAGAAGACAGAAACGCATGGATTATAAGATCCAGATCATGTTCCGACAACATTTTCCGAAGTTTAGAGATTTGTCTCAGTTCAAGGAAACAGTTTCTGGTCGGTTTTCTGCAGTGTTGAACTAGAGACATGTCTTTATCAAATACAACACCCAGGTTTCTCAATGAAATATAATAATATAACATAATCATAAATAATATGTTCTATGCTGTGGTGTGTTGGGGTGGGAATGTGTCCAAGTGTCAACAGGTTGGACAGGTTGATCAGAAAGGCTGGCTCTGTGGTTGAAGCTGGACTCACTGGTGACAGTTGCTGAGAGGAGATCACTGGACAAACTACTGTCAATCACGGATGATGACATCATCCTTTGAACACTGTCATCAGTGAGCAGAGAAGCAGATGGAGGACGAATGCTCCTCCCATGATGCAACACTGATAGACTCAAGGACTCATTCATTCCTCGGGCTATTGGATTGTACAAATTCTGAGTTTGGGGGCAGGAGTGAAGTCAAAGTATAAAGTATCATGACATTCTGTTCCATGTTAATCTTTGTATCCTTTTTCTTTGTTATATGTTCTTTATTTAAGGCTTAGATTGTGACATCTTATTCTTTCTTTTTAAAGAAACGTTGTTCTTGTTCTTATTAATTATCGTCTGTATTACTGTGTATTGCTATTTGGAAAAACAATTCAATAAAGTTCTATCTATCTATCTATCTATCTATCTATCTATCTATCTATCTATCTATCTATCTATCTATCTATCTATCTATCTATCTATCTATCTATCTATCTATCTATCTATCTATCTATCTATCTATCTATCTATCTATCTATCTATCTATCTATCTATCTATCTATCTATCTATCTATCTATCTATCTATCTATCTATCTATCTATCTATCTATCTATCTATCTATCTATCTATCTATCTATCTATCTATCTATCTATCTATCTATCTATCTATCTATCTATCTATCTATCTATCTATCTATCTATCTATCTATCTATCTATCTATCTATCTATCTATCTATCTATCTATCTATCTATCTATCTATCTATCTATCTATCTATCTATCTATCTATCTATCTATCTATCCATCTATAGTTCAGTTCAGTATATTTAAAAGGATAGATAGATAGCTAGATAGCTAGATAGATAGATAGATAGATAGATAGATAGATAGATAGATAGATAGATAGATAGATAGATAGATAGATAGATAGATAGATAGATAGATAGATAGATAGATAGATAGATAGATAGATAGATAGATAGATAGATAGATAGATAGATAGATAGATAGATAGATAGATAGATAGATAGATAGATAGATAGATAGATAGATAGATAGATAGATAGATAGATAGATAGATAGATAGATAGATAGATAGATAGATAGATAGATAGATAGATAGATAGATAGATAGATAGATAGATCGATCGATAGATAGATAGATAGATAGATAGATAGATAGATAGATAGATAGATAGATAGATAGATAGATAGATAGATAGATAGATAGATAGATAGATAGATAAAACTTTAATACATAAACTGTATCGCAAAAGAAAACATTTCAATATTTTTTTTCAATCTTCCATCATTGATAAAATAATTCCTTAAGGGATTCTTAAAAATCTCTATTTTGTTTGCTTTCACGAGTCTGAGTGTGTTGAACGTGTAGTGTGTCTATTTGTGTGATGAATTTTGTTGTGAATCCTCCTCGTCAAACATTGTGCAGCAGTTCGCGAGGAGGTAAAAAAAAAAACCCGAATCACGAGAAGCTGGGTGATAATGCGCACTTCTCCGTCGCCATGGCAACCACAACACGTCCCTGCGAATGAAGTCATTTGTTACACCGCACCGTCGCCATGGTGACAACCTAGAGAGGGCGCTGCGGAGGAGCGACGTGAAATGACGCAGGGGCGGGTGGGCGTGGCCAGAGGCGCGCGCTGCGCAAGCTTGGCTTGTTGTTCCCGCAGAGAGAGGCGAGAAGATGGCGGCCGTGTCAAGCGGAGCTACGGCTGGGTCCGCCGCGGCCGGGATTACGCAGAGCGCCCGACCGACCCACGCAGTCATGGGCTCTCAGAACAGGGCCCAGCAGCCACCGTCCGGCATGAGCCACCCGGCTCGGACCGCCTCAGCAGCAGCCGCCGCCGCCGGCGGGTGCATCTCCAACCCGGTCCACACCACCAGGCCCCCCCCGGCCCGAGTGGGCCACTACGAGATCGAGCGGACCATCGGGAAGGGGAATTTCGCGGTCGTTAAACTCGCCACGCACATCATAACCAAAGCGAAGGTAAGAGAGCCGGTGACGAAGCCGTGTCGACGCGTCCGACGAGGCTGTCATGGTCGCATTTCGAGGCTTTTTTCCCCTTAATTTACGGAGGATGACGTCGAGGCCTTCAGGCTTCCAGCGCGCTCTGGTGTCACCGCTTGCCCGGTCAGGCGTCCAGATAAACGCTGGCATCACGCCTGAGTTAAAATTAAAAAAACCCTCTATTTTAGTCAAAACTTGGGAGAAACGCATCCAATAAACGATTGTATAACTGAACAAACACCTTGTGTCGGAGCACAGAGGACGCAGAGAAGGGTATTGACGAAGATGAAAAAAAAAACTTAGCTTAGCCTCTTTTTTTTTTAAAGCTAATTAGCTTTTTTACGCTATTTCTCTGCTACATGCCAACACACCAGCGTGGACCTGTCACGAACCCTGGAACCTTGATGTTCGGTCACAGGGTTCTCTTAAGCTTTAGTGAGATGACAAACCACAGGATTTGTTTTGGAACATGTTTTTGTTGTTGGTCTTGATAGTAAGGATGTGTATTGGCAACAAGTCTGGCGATACGATAAATGCATCACGATACAGGGGCCACTGATGCATCGTGATACTGTAAGGATATATTTGTAGTATTGCAGAATTTACAGACACCGCACGACTCTTGACGAAGTCGTAACTGCTTTGGTTTGTTTTGGAAATCAAAAATATGTCCAAACAACAGTGTTGAAAGCTGTATCCTCTCGTCCTCAGTCACCGCCTCGGATACACACACACACACACACACACACACACACACACACACACCCAGTTAGTCACAACTACATGTTCAACTAATGTAATAATCCTGTCACGCTCGTGAAAACGTACAATAATGTTGTCTTCAAATTAAATTAAGATATCTATGTCTGCTACTTTAGCTCTTTATCTTTAGACTTCGATTGTATCATCTTGTTCTTTCTCTTTGTTCTTGTTCTTATTTTATTTTGATAATTTATTATGAAAAATTGCTGTATTTTCTGTGGCTATTGGAGAAAAAAAATCAATAGTTTTACCTTACGTTACCTTACTTCATAGTGCAACTAAAGGACTATATACATTTACTGGTGATCCTCTGAAGTACACTAAGGCTTGCTCGTAATTGTCAGATGACGTTTGTATCGGGCTAGGAAAACATACGTCATTAAATTGTGTGTTTCTAAAAAAGGGTGAACTCCAAACACAAGTGTTGACAACTATGGAATTACGCTAATCCACAATCACCACAGTTTGTTATTGTTTATCACTAGCCTCGCGTGTATTTTGTTGCACTCTCTTGTATTCAGAATACTACATCCGCCCATTCACAGGTTTAAAATTGTCACATTAAGTCAGAACATGTAAGATTAGAAGAAAACTGGGAGTAAATTACGACAATAAGATGAATAATTGAATTGTATAATGTTTTTATAACAAGGTAGTGTTATACCTACTGTATGAAATGGTTTAGGTGAAATATCACAGGTTACTCTTACGGTACACAAGCCACTTTTCTTTTCTTTTTTTATACACAGGCCTTTTTGTTGGAAGTTATGGTGGCTAATGAGAAAGGAAGTCTTAGTTGTTTTTTTCCCAATATGTATTATTATGAATGTCCTAACACTAACTGCAATAGCTTTTATCCCTAGATTTAACAGTAGTTTGAATAAGAAAACCTAACCAATCGTGTGATATGTGGACACGTATTTGGATTTGTCAGATTGAGCACAGCGGGGCGGACATGGGCCATTTGTCTGTTTTGTACTAAATATTCCAAGGAATTTACACAGCATTGTCCCTAATGCCAAAACAAACTTGGGTCAATGTGTCCTGTGGCAATTATTATTTTATTTTTTTTGAAGGTCCTTGATAGCCTGTTATGACTAACATGTAATTTACTGGGAACATGACTGGTAAGACGGTTCAGAATCCAAGGCGGTCCAAAAATATAATTAGGGATTTGCTGTCTGAGAATGACACCACACTATGTTTGTCTGTGTCCTCATGCAAATGTTTCTTGGTTCAGTGTATGAGAAGGAAAATACATGGAGAAAAATGAATTCTTGTACATGGGTTATTCATAAATTACAAGAGGGTGTTTACAGATTTGTATTTCGTGTTACTACAACTCTTTATCAGCTGCACTTTTGTTGGTTGTGTTGTGGACAGCACTTTTTTTTCTACTTCATTTTTTAATAATATAATCAAGTTCAACATAATTCATATTCCAAATGAACAAGTTTACTCAGTGGTATCTGTTGAAGCAAGTATTACATTTAGTCTTGTCTTTAAATGCACCATGTAAATGATCTTAACCTCACATTGTCCGGAATATTTCCAGATTCTTTAACTTTAATATAAATTCAATATAAAATCGACAAGTTCGAGTTTTGTCCTGCAAATTAATTTTATTTTTGTTCATATATTCAGTGGCACAAGTTGCACTGTAAATATTTGAGAGTTAAGTTTACGATACGGATAATTTGTGGTGTTGAAGTTATTTAAATTATATTTATTGAATGTAATGTTTAGTTCAGTTCCGTGTGGGGTTTTTGTTTTACAAGACTGTTGTTTTTCCCATCAGAGCAACCATTTGATTATTATGTTAATACTAGATAAAGTGCGATTGATATAACAACTTTATTTTGCTAATAGTACAATGCATTGCATTTTTGTTTTTTGAAGCTAGAAAAAAGGACAATTTTATTGTTGTGTAGTTTTATTTGTTTTGTTTTATATATTATAACACCAGGAGGGCAATTCATGCGGGAGGACAGAATTATCTTTTATTTTCAGTTAAAAAAATGTGTAATTTGTATATTAAAAATGTAAATAAATAATAACAATAATCAAGATTTGATTTTTGAGCAATTTTGCCCAGCTCTGTGGTCTGGGGTGTACAGTACTATTCTTATGCAACTACACAAAAAAATTGTCCAGCAAATTTTCATAGAGTGTCTGATGTATGAAAATACAACAACTTTGGTTTGTCACTGAATACTAGTGCATGTTAGTTTATTTTAAATGCCATAAAAGGTAAGCAATTTTCGATCAGAGGAATTGGAGGGTTTTTTTCTGCATGAGACTTGGAGTCTAAGGCTAGACGAGTAACTGTAACCCTTGCCTTCCAAGTCATGTAGCTTAAGATTCAGAATTAACCAGTAAAACCGAATGTCTGACGCACCAAGCTCCATTTTCCAATGAGAAATAACTGGACCAACAAACCTATATTTAGATAGATGGATAGATATATAGATAGAACTTTATTGATCCCTCAGGAGGTCTCCTTCGGGAAATTGTTTTTCCAAATAGCGATATACAGCAATACAGACGATAATTAATAAAAATAAGAACAAGAACAAAGTTTCTATAAAAATAAAGTACAAGATGATGCAATCTAATTCTAAGATAAAGAACGTAGATCAAAGAGAAAGGATACACAGATTAACATGGAATAGAACGTCCTGATACTTTATACTTTCGTTCCACTCCTGCCCCCAAACTCAGAATTGTTCAATCTAATAGCCCGAGGAATGATTTGGAGACAGAACTTGACCGTTGAGCCCTAAGTCTTATCTGAACTGGACCAGGATGATTGTTAGCAAATACATCTAATGGTTGTTGTAGACCTTGATGCTGTATTAGGCGGGCTACTGCATTACAAAAACTAGTGAGTTTTGTGTCCCATAAATTCATGTTGGGTTCACTGCCATATCATCGACTGCAGAATTACACACCAATACACCATTTGATGTTGACATGAGGGATGTAACCGTATTCAAAAATATCTGTGAAATTCCCGTGACTCTTATCAATTCAGACTGGCAAACAGGAACTGACATCAACCAGATGCTAGTTGGCGTACCTCTGAGGAAAATCTGTCACAGTGTGAACTGCTTTTACACGGATGCTTTGCAAGCGTAATGTGCTAGTTGTCCTTGTGATATTTGGAACCATCCAGTACTTTAATGTGTTAGAACTTTCTCTGGCAGTTAACATTAACAGATTTGCTCTCGTCGCCTCAGTGCTTCAAAGGCTTTTAGTCAGTGGTGAGTTATTATGCTAATATTCTGGTGTGATTAATTAGAATTTGCTAAAAAATCTCCGTCAAGATTATTTCAGCAGTTTGTATTGGTGTGTATTGGAAAGAATCTGTCAATACAGCACACATCATGGAACGGGTCCACAATGCAATGTATTGTGATACTGTTCCATTTGCAGTATTGTCGAGTACTTGACTCTGGCTGTGCCAAATTTACAGGCCGCACGCATCTTGACGAAGTTGTAACTGCTTCAATTTGTTTTGAGAACAAAACATGCCCCGACATCGCTGCAGTCCACTGTATCCGCTCGTCCTCAGTCATCGCCGGAATCTACCAGGATTTCATTGTTGCCATAGCTGCTTGTGATGTATTGACTTTGTCATCGTACAATTCTGAGTTTGGGGGCAGATGAGGAGCGAAAGTATAAAGTATCATGACATTCTATTCCATGGTAATCTTTGTATCCTTTTTCTTTATTTGTCTTTGTACTATGTTCTTTATCTTAGACTAAGATTGTGTCATCTTGTACTTTATTTTATTAGAAACTTTGTTCTTGTTCTTATTTTTTTCATTTTTTTATTAATTATCGTCTATATTGCTGTGTATTGCTATTTGGAAATACAATTTCGCGAAGGGGAAAAAAAAAACGTTTCATGATGTGTACTGTATTGACAGATTCTTTCCCTTGATTTTCTGGAACTCCTGTTGTGTTCTCAGTTTTATCTTGACCTTTAAAGTATATACTTTATTGAATATTGTTTTGATTGTTTAAGCGCTTTGTGACCCTGGTCTGGAAAAGCGCTATATAAATAAAAATGACTTGCTTACTTACTTACTTACAAACTGCTGAAATTATCTTGACAGAGATTTTTAGCAAATTATAATTAATCAAACCAGTACATTATCTTAAATGTAAACAATGAAACAACAGTACGTTTATTTATTAAATCGATGCAGTGGTGGTAAATACTAATACATTATTACGTAAAAAACTGCACAATATTTAAGCGTAATATTTTCTAACACACCTAGTAATTACACCAATACCTCATCTACTATCATTTTTACAGTAGAACTGAATTTTCTTGTCTATTGATTTCTAGTTTTTTTGACTTGGTCTAGCTAGCATTCCCCACTACAATGTTCAACGTGACCGTTTACAAAAGAAAACCCTTAAATGGATTAGTCTTGTCAAGTTTTCCTCTCACTGTCACCAGCGAAGGCACCCTTGGCTGAGTCACTTCCGAGCACACGCTAGTGCACAACACGCTAGTAGAACATCTCTTCAAGGCATTGCTGACTCATACGTCAATCGTGCTTTCATTACTGTTTGCACGTGCAAAAGCGCAAGGGACTCATGGCCCGGCTTGTACTGGCCCGGCCCTCGTTGACCTCTTTCCGACGCATGGTTGACACGGCCAGATAATTCCCGATGGGTCGAGTCGGTAAAGACGTCTTGTTAAAGGGAAAGGTTTTGTGCTCGCACTCCTGCCTCAGTTACCGGTGTGGGTTAATCCTGAGCATTACACCCCCTCGGTAATCCCCGTCACCTGTTGATGAAGGTTAACCTCAATTATTATGTCTGCACTAGTCTGTTTTCTGCACTTCAGACATAACACTCTTGAATGCTAATAAACTTCAAGAAATTCAGGGGATCATTGGATCTTTTTTCAAGTCATAAAAAAAAATGTTTAAAAAAAAACTAATGATGGATTTCATGAAAAGGCCAATATGATTCATATTATTTTTAATTGTTTTGAAAACTTGGAACTGGAATTGGCATTCTAAATATGTTTACACAGTCAACATAGCCCAAGAAAAACTATTGTTATTATTTATTTTTTTAACTCCAGCAGCAGATGAGGACAGTCAAAACATTCTAACTTAAGATGAAAATGAAGGTTTAAAGGCTAGATTTGTGCTTTATCAAGGTCAACTTTGTGAGGCAGGAAGCAGTGGATTGTACATTTAGTCTGGGCAAGACCCATAAATCAAGTCACTCAAAGCTTCGAATCTAAAACAACATCTAAGAAACAAACTCTTAAGAGCCAGCAGGATAGCAAATGGTACAACTTAATGAGGGAATGTTTGTAACTTTTATATATTGTTTGTCAGTTCTCATTTTTCTTTTTTAAATGTCTGTGTTATGGTTTTGATATGAGCCTTAATAGCAGAACCTTGACTTGAAACGTGTGTGTTATATGCTTTACCGTTATGTGATAAAAGTTGACCTGAGGCGCTTGGTCTGATGATCAAGAATCTAAAATTACTGAGGGAGAAAAAACAATATTCCCATTGATACATTTTTCTATTAGTTTTCTCCAAAACTGGAACTAATCCCTATTTCTGATGGAACAGTTGATAAGGCAGATGGCAACAAGTGAGGTATTATGTTCCGTCTATGGATTGTACACGGATGAAGGTGTGCTATGTTTAATTGCTTTGTGACCCTGGTATAGAAAAACATTCTACAAATATTACTTACTTACTATCCTGAGTTCCTAATCGATGATGTCTCTGGCACAATGATAACCCCAGTAGGACTAAGTTCCTGGACAGTAAAATAATGTGGATAAAATGAGTTTTAACCACCAGTTGGAACTTTTATTTGAGTAAAAAGTAAGACTCTGTACCAAGAAGTGTGGTGTACTTCATGGTGCAGAACTTCCAACTGTGAACAAATGACTTCAATGTTTGTGCAAAAGCTTTAGCAACTGTCGAAGGTTTAGTTTCAGCCCTTTCATCACTCATTGCGGGTGGAGGTGTGAGAAAAAGTAGATCAGTTAGATCAGTAAAAGCCTATTTTCTGAGTAATGTGGACAACAATTTCTTGATTATAAGATTTTTAGAAGGATGTCTAGACTGGAGCAGATGTTTCTCTAACAATATGCTATTTCCTTCTCCACATTTTAGTGTATGCTCCTGATACTTTGGACTTTTTTGTAAATGTGAAGGGTGGAGAATAATGTTGTGCTGCCATGGAGACCTTTTTGGTTTGGTCTTTTCCCTTTCTTGTTTCGCCAGGAGGACGGAAGTCATCTTTAGTGTCCAGACAAATCTGTAGTGAAGCTTTAGACGGGAACGTGTAAACCCAAACATGATGGAAATAGAGACGACAACGGGGTCATCGGTCACAACTAGGAAGATCATTCTCTCAAGAGTTCATATCAGATCTGCGACAGCTGCAAGGATAACCTTTGTATACATTCAATTTGGTTCACGCTTCTTGTCTAGTTTGAGAAAATATACATTTGTTTGACTTAACAAAAATGTGTTTGTGACCTGCTTCTGTTGGTCATATGGTTGTCAACTGTCATTGATTTAAGAACGTTCTAGTCGAGAAGTCCAAGGGACAACTCCGATTGGACCGGACTCGAGGATGATGTGCTGTAATTAAGAATAAAAGACTAGTACATTTTTTGAAGTCTGTAAGGAACTATTTCCAATAAGTAGTTAAAAAAAAAAATACAATTATAACAAAAATGTCAATGTTTTGGGATATTGATATCTAGTATAAGGTAGCTGAACTGAAATACATTTTACCCATACAATTTTCAGCTTGACTGTACTTAAGCATGGTTTTGTTTAGTTTTCTACTGTGAGTAACATTCAGAACATAAATGCATGTTTTTAACTTTTGTCAAACTGGTTTGAAGAGTCGAATAAGGTTACTCGCACAGAGATGGTACAACTGTGCAGCGTTAATAAGGTAAAGATGAAAGATACAAACAAGACAACATATGAAGGCAACCTAGTAAGTAGTTAATAATAGTGCTACTATTCTAAGCCACTTTGATGCAAAATTATCTTTGTGTCTGGCCATAGAACCAAACCTCTTACTGGTGTGTTGTTGTTCCTGGCTTTTACAAATGTGCATCGGCTGCAAAAAAATAATCTAAATAAACTTCTAGTGTCAGTGCTCACGTCCTTTCCCGCCAATCAAGATGAAGTACTTTTGGGTTAGCATTCAAATGAGATCACTAAAAAGGGAAGATGTTGTGTGTGTTAGCTTTTTCGCAACCAGTGTCTTAGATTTTGCAGTTATGTAGTAGCCAGTATATAGTTGGTAGACAATGCAACGGTGAAGTCACTACAAAGATAGTACTTTGTGATCGCAGAGGAAAAGGCAAATGAAGAATAAGCTAAGCAACGCTTTACTTTTGCTAAAGGTTTTCATCCCCTCAAAGTGATTTTTGAATTCCCATTTCTCAAATTGTTGACATTCCTTTTATGCACTTCAAGTATTACAGCGTTTTTCACGTGCTAGAATCGGACAAGAGCAGTAAGTCAATTATGTGTTGTTGTCTTCTTCATCTTTTAAAATATTTCTGATGCTGAGCATTTTTGCTGAATACCTAAACGATGATAAATAATACGGACTTGGCAGTAGCAGGCTGGTTGTCTGTTTTGCTTGTGCAATGGACTGGTGTCATGTCCATTAGTCCCCTGGGGTTCTGACGGCAAAAATAAAAACATCTATTGCTTTCAGCAAGCGTGTGTTTTCTTGAAATTATTGGGCGAAGGTAAATATTGAGTTAATACAATTTTTACGACCACCAGCTCTAGGAAAACATTTTTGATTCTTAAAAAACAGTTTGACACAGATATTGCAAAATGACATTGATCCATGAATATCAGGCATAGATTTATGGATTATAAAGTAATGTTTTTAATTCTTCCTACTCCTTTTGCGAAATATATTTTTTCTTATGTTTTTTATTTGGCTTTATTTTTTATTTTTTTTGTACATCCTTTGTGTGTAATCTTCAAAGCAAATTCGGTAATTCTTCGTTTTAATTTGAAACTTCGACACCAGGAATTTCATTCTGCCGGACTAATCCAAAACGTGCACCTTGCAAATTTAGAGGCTCTTTGTCGCTCATATTAATCACGATATCCCTCTATCTCTAGGTGGCTATAAAAATAGTGGACAAGACCCAGTTGGATGACGAGAACCTGAAAAAGATCTTCAGAGAAGTACAAATCATGAAGTTGCTCAAGCACCCCCACATCATCCGCCTCTACCAGGTACCCACTTGTTCTTACCCACATGTGCCACGATTATGACTAGTATTCCAACACTGCAGAGTTGAGTCGAATTATCTTTTGTAACAAGTCATCGTTGTACAAAAGGCATATGTGGTTTTAGAGCCACATGAATAACCGACGAATTAACTTTATATTTCTTGTGCACCGAAAATCTTTTTTCCAAGTTATTTTGTCTTTGGATGGTTAAGTTGATGTGAAAATACAAATTGCAATCCATGATAGATCATATAATCATGAGACATTAGCTATTACCACAAGTTATGTGGTAGATTTAACACGTCTGTATATTTAGATCCATCTGTCTGAATACACTCTTACTCATACTGTTGTGTAACAGGTGAACCACCCAGTGCTGACGGTTGGCGGCTTGATGTTCTGGTGGTTATGTTTTTCTTGTTTTCCTCTATAGGTCATGGAGACTGAGAGAATGATCTATCTAGTTACAGAATATGCCAGTGGTGGAGAAATATTTGGTAAGAAAATTATTATTTTAATTTGCTATTTATTGACTCCAGTTTGACAGAAATTCTAACTCATTTTTATGTCTAAAAAAAAACTTTAGTAAATTAGAATGCTGTAAACTTTGAAGTGTTCTACAAGGAGGCAAAACTAGTTACCACTTACACCTAATCTCCAAATATTAACTTGTGTGCAGATCACTTAGTTGCTCATGGGCGTATGGCGGAAAAAGACGCCAGGAAAAAGTTCAAACAAATTGTGGCAGCTGTCCATTTCTGTCACTGCCGCAACATTGTTCACCGAGACTTGAAGGCGGAGAATCTCCTTTTGGATCATAATCTCAACATCAAAATCGCAGGTCAGTGAAAAACTGCCTGCATGTAGAATGGATACACTCTTTTCCTGTTTAAGATGAAATCGAAATCAAATGTATATTTTCCTCTCTCTCTCTCTCTCTTGCTAGACTTTGGCTTTAGCAACCTGTTTAGTAGAGGCCAACTATTGAAGACGTGGTGCGGGAGTCCTCCCTACGCAGCACCAGAACTGTTTGAGGGAAAAGAGTATGATGGACCTAAAGTAGATATATGGGTGAGTAGATATGTTGCACCTCTTGAGGCTTTCATATGAATCCTACATCATAGAGTATTATTATAAAATTGATTGTTTTATAAAATATGTTTTCACGATAATTGACCTGTAGAACTACTTGCTACTTCCTGTCCGTTACATTCTTCATATACTGTAGATCATTGATGTTGATAAATCTGGCCTGTATAAAAGTCGCACCAACTACATAAAAAACAATTATTCATATAAAACAATAGTTAGTACAGTAACTGTTGAGTTAAATTGCCTTTTTATCTCCATCGTATGCCTTAGATTTTTTTTTTTTAGTGTGTTGGGGTGTATGCCTGATGTGCAAAATAATTGTCCAAAACATAGTCAAGCTTTTTTTCTTCTGGTTCACTAGTATTTGGCATCTGGTTACGGATACTATCATTGTCTGGGATTTTAACAAGATACAAAACCGCTAATAAATATTTATAATAAAAAATTTAAGGCCATGTAATGTAGCTTTAAATATTGTATTTTCCTTTTAATATGCTTGCATAAATAATGTAACTATTATTTAAATGTATATACATTTTCTGTTTAGCATTATATTAATCAACATTGATACTGAAATGATGCCGAGGCTGCTAAGAGCTAAAAGAAGGATAAACATTTTGGATGACTTCGGACTTTTAAGAGGCTGTAACCTGCTTAATATTTGAGTTAAATACCTCTAATTTAGTTAAAAACGTCCCTTGGAATGAGAAAATGTACCTTTCCCGACAAATGAGGCCGAAAATGAAAAAGGCTCACTCTACAAAGAGAGCCGCTCATGACAGCCATTTTTAGTCCAAGAAGGTCTTTGTAGCACATACGAGAGAACCAAGCTTACTGAAGTTTCCAATGTAGATATTAGATAAACATCAAACAAACTAACATGTTTCCTCTTTTGTTTTGGACAGAGCTTAGGTGTTGTGTTATATGTTTTGGTGTGTGGGGCCCTACCTTTCGACGGCAGCACTCTACAGAACTTGCGAGCGCGAGTCTTGAGTGGCAAGTTCCGCATTCCCTTCTTCATGTCCACAGGTAGGACTCGGATACAATTGTTGTTAATAATCCCAGAAACAACTTTGCTTCGTTTCACACTCTTAATCTGCCACTTTTGTTTTCCACAAGACTGTGAGTACTTGATCAGACACATGTTGGTGCTGGAACCAAGCAGACGGTTGACGATGGAGCAGATTTGTAAAAACAAGTGGATGAGACAAGGTGATCCGGACCCAGACTTCGACCGGGTAAGTCTCCTCCTTTCTACTTTAGAGTTAAGAAAAACAGAATAAAGTGCTGAAAATTAGTGTTTCTTTATGCTTATTTCTGTGTGGGTCTTTAACTTATTTTAATTCCCATCTTTCTTCCTTCCTTCCTTCTTTCATTTCCTTTTCTTCTCATAGTTGATAGTTGAGTGCGAGCAAGTCAAGACAGAAAGAGAGACTGAACTCATTAATGACCAGGTGCTTCTTGCCATGTCAGAAATGGGCCTGGACCGAGAGCGTACAATTCAAGTGAGCACAAATGCTGAGTTTAATCGTGTTGCATGTATTTACCCATTTTTTTTCTGTGCATCTTCTCATCAGTCTTTGCAGACAGATGCCTATGATCATTACAGTGCCATCTACAGCTTATTGTCTGACCGGCTGAAGAAACACAAGACCCTCCGAGTTGCACCGCCGACACCCAGATCGATCAGCTATCCCCTCAATCCCATTCAGGTGCGTTTTGCGAATATAATGGTGGAACGAAATAAGAGCTAGCGTTATTTTACGTGGTTGCCATCAGCTCGGCTTGTGGTCTTCATGTCGGGTCATAGTGATGGGCTGTTCCAGCTTAACCCACATCTCCCAATCCTACTGCTCTAAGAGGATTGTTTGAAAATTAGTGCAATCATCAAATGACCTCTGTGTTGGCAGGTGGATGCTCAGAATAATCCCGTCAGCATGACGGTTCCCCATGTTCAACTCATCAACCCGGAGAACCAGATTGTTGAGGTGATGATGGAAAAAAAGGGTCACGTTTTAGCCACATTAATAGTTTGTTTTAACACGTGTCTCATTTTTGTTGCTTAGACTGATGGAAGCATGGCGTTGGATAGCGATGAAGGAGAGGAGCCTTGTCCAGAGGCCATGGCGCGGTACCTCTCTATGAGGCGGCACACTGTCGGAGTACCAGACCAAAGGTTAGTACTTCTCTGGATTATTATTTGGTGGTAGAAATGAAATATGGTATAGATGGATAGATGGATAGATGGATAGATAGATAGAACTTCATTGAATTGTTTTTCCAAATAGCAATACACCGCAATACAGAAGATAATTCATAAAAATAAGAACAAGAACATAGTTGCTATAAAAAGAAAGAAAAAGATGATACAATCTAAGTCTTAATAAAGTAATAAAGAACATGGATAAGACAAATGACAAAGAAAAAGGATACAAAGATTAACATAGTACAGAATGTCTATTATACTTTATACTTTCACTCCACTCCTGCCCCCAAACTCAGAACTTGTACAATCCAATAGCCCCGAGGAATGAATGATTCCCTGAGTCTATTAGTGTTGCATCATGGTAGGAGCATTCGTGCTCCATTTGCTTCTCTGCTCACTGATGACAGTGTTCAAAGGATGATGTCATCATCAGTGATTGACAGTAGTTTGTCCATGATCTCCTCTCAGCAACTGTCACCAGTGAGTCCAGCTTCAACCACAGAATCAGCCTTTCTGATCAACCTGTCCAACCTGTTGACTCTTGGACACATTCCCACCCCAACACACCACAGCGTAGAACACTGGCCACCACAGACTGGTAGAAAATGCAGAGGAGCTTCCTGCAGATGTGAAATGATCTGAGCCTCCTCAGAAAGTATAGTCTACTCTGAACCTTCTTATATACATGTATATATCATTGCCTGGAGTTTGTTAATTAAGAAATGTATTTCCCATACCCTGAGGGGCTTTAAGCGTGGTATGGCTTTGTAGTATTACTGCATGGCGCCGGACTATGAAACCTTGCAAAGTAAAACGGCGCTGCTTAGCGCAAGAAAATGCCAAAGCATCGCAGAATGAAAAGGCGAAGCCTTGCGGAGTACAACGCCGAAACGGCAAAGCTTTGTTGAATTAAACGACTAAGCCTTGCGGAGTAAAGCGGCAAAGCCTAGCAGAGTAAATGCCAAAACACCGTAGCTTTGTAGAATTAAACGGCAAAGCCTTCTGGAGTAAAGTACCGGAATGGCGAATCCTTGCAGAATAAAACGACAAAGCCTTGCGGAGTAAAGCGCCGAACAGCGAAGCTTTGTAGAATAAAATGGCAAAGCTTCGCAGGATAACATGACAAAGCCTCGTGGAGACAAACGGCGAAGCCTTGTGGAGACAAACGGCGAAGCCTCGTGGAGACAAACGGCGAAGCCTCGTGGAGACAAACGGCGTAGCCTCCCAGGATAATATGGGAAAGCCTCGCTTAGTAAAGCGACGAAGCCTCACGAAGTAATACGGCCAATCCTCACAGGATAACCCGGCGAAGTATCGGAAGTAAAACGGCGAGGCCTTCGCGGAGTAAAGCGACAAACCTAAATTTTTTGAGAAAATTCAAGGATATTAGGTGCACTTTATTGTCCAGAAAATACAGTATATGGATGTTTTATGTGGGTTTTTTGTTGTCTTTTTCCATAACAGGACTGAAATGCCGGAGGACATGCAGAAACTACCACCAGGTTTCCCTCGAGGTGCTGCGCCTCAGCCTCCTTTTCCTCCTCTGGCTCCTATAATGGGCCAAATGCACACCCTCATGCCCACACAAAGTTTGCAGCCTACACAGCAGCTGGAGTACAAGGTCATTTGATATGAACGATCAAACCTGCACACCATAAAGAACCTTTGAATATTTTGTGCTTTAATATCGTGGTATGGATTTTTGTTCTCCAGGAGCAGAGTTTACTGCAGCCACCCACTCTGCAGCTGCTCAATGGCATGGGTCCTCTGGGTCGGAGAGCTTCAGATGGGGGGGCTAACATCCAGCTGCATGCACAGCTCCTGAAGAGACCGCGGGGGCCATCACCACTTGTTGCAAGTCCAGTGAGTACAAACTGCAGGACTGGTTTAGTGGTTGGTACCCAAATTGTTTTTTGTTACAATATGAATTTCATTAAAATTAAATTAACTCCAGTGCGAAAAATATGTTGAATAAATAAATATATTTGAGTCATTTAGTGGGTTACTTGGATAAAATCAACATCTTACTACGATAACAAGTGTTAACGACTACTGTTGCATTTAAAAAATATATTTTCTAAAAACGTAAAATACCAAATTTCATTTATTTATTCTGAATTTCATCCTTTTTCCACAGCACCCAATCCCTGCTGTAGCTCCTGTAGATGAAGAAGGTTCTGATGGAGAGCCCGATCAAGAAGCAGTCCAGAGGTAACACTTCCCTTTGGCTTCTTGGTGATGGGATCTAGTTCACAGATGTGCTGTCTAGACTGGTTTTGCTGGGACTCCTGACTACTGGGGAAAAAAAAAAGTTTTATCATTTATTTTTTTATTTTTTTGTCAAAAGTGTCTCTTGATGTGGTGTTTTGGTGATGTAAGGCCCTCAAGAGTCGCTTCTGGTCAACCTCGTTTCGACAGCACTTCCTGTAGTCTTTGCTGAGTGTGTTTGGCTGCTCTGCTTTATTTCCGCGGGGGTGTCCTCTCGACTGTGGTGCTTTAGCCCATCTCTCCCTCTACCATCCTGCCTTTTTCCTCCGGTCCAAAAAACTGGATTTATTGCCACCAAGCCCTGCCCTGCTGTTGCTCACTTCAGCCCAATGCTTGACCTTTTCTTATTCCAGTGAGTGCCAAACTCTCCTTTCTCAGCTCAACAAAGCCTTCCTGAATTTAAAAAGCTTGCAAAAATTCATATATTCAAACATTAAATGACAAAAAAAAAAGCTTTCTTCATTCTTTTGGATTCTGTCCATGAAGAAATGCTGTTATATGTCTTTTATATGGATTGGCTGCTTTATATTGATTATGGCACCCATTGGCAAATCTAGAAAGAGGTGGGTCTCTCCCCTCTCTGTTAGCCAATGAGGACAGAGAGCTGACCAGCGCTGCTTCCTGTCTTATCACCCTCACCCCCCCCACCCCCCAACCTCCACCCTCTTCCCTCCCTGCGGCCCAGGTACCTGGCGAACCGCTCCAAGCGGCACACAACGCACCCGCTAATGAGCACATCGCATGGCGAGCCCTCCGCAGAGTCACAGCGACCCCAGGGCCCTCGCCAGAGGGTGGTCTGGGCAACCGACTCGCACACCCGGTGAGGGGACACACCCGCTCTCTGTCTGAGATGAATTTGTGCAACAAGACACCAAAGAAACCTAAAGGGGGGCAAAGATTATGAAAGTGCTTGACGCCATTTTTTCAAGTTGCGGTCGAGCGGTATGTCTCAGGATAAACATGACGGCCATTGAGTTTGTAGATCAGAGCCAAATATTAGCGCCATCTGGTGGCGTTTCAAAGTTAGGACACGGAATCATGATTCAGCAACTGATGCTTCATCATGAGGCTTCATCAACCCATCACTACTATAACGTATTTTTAAATGTATTTCATTGTTAATTTTTTTGCTCACAGAATCAGTGTGAAATAGGATTAGGATTGTGCGTTAAAAACGGTTCTCTAAAATGATTGATGCACCTTTATTCTAAATTTAAGCTGTCATAAGGGTTAGAATTACTGAGTGAAGGTGACCAAGAGACCCCGAAAACAAATTGTGTTTGTGGTATCCCTTGTGTGGTCTCTGGGTCAAGGCTGAATGACCTCTGCCACTTCATATGTATTTATGGAAGCCAGGGAGATCGTTCTCCTTGACCCAGGGATGACACAAGGGATTCCACAAACACATTTGTTTAAGCAGAAGGATTATGACCCTTCACATATGATGTAACATTTTGTAAAGCACGACACAAGGGGTACCACAACACCTTTGTTTTAGCAGAAAGATTATGACCCTTCACATATGACGTAACATTTTGTAAAGCACGCCTTGAAGTCTAATGACGGAAATGTATTTTTAAACGATACAGAATATGTATAGATTTAGAAGTATTAAAAAGAAAGAAAAAGGAAGAAAATACACGTTTAAAAAATATAGGAAATCAAGCAGATTTTTTGAATTTGATAGTAGATGGTGACAGTCAAACAACAAACACATTTTGTTTAATATCTTGGAAGATATTAAATGTTAAGCCTGTATTTGTGTTATTAGAACAGTGTTTGTTTTTTAATTGAATTTCGCAAAAAAATCAATAGAAGGTAAGTGTAATTTTTGAATAAAGGATATTCATATTTTCAATGGGTTTAAACAAGACATCTTGTGGGTTTATTTTATCATACGAGTCTTTTTGCAGACATTTTCAAAACCAAAAACCTTCATTGGCCAGAAAAATATTTTTTATATTTTGTCATTTATATATTATATTTACAGAATGTACTGTTTTACTTTGAAAAGGGGAACATTGTTTTACATTTATTCTGGACTTAAAATAACTAACACAAAAAAATTATTCTATTACGGTTTATTGGATCATTCAAAGTTAGAAAATGTAGGTCCAAATGTTTACAAAGTGTTTACCAACTGATTCTCTCACCTTTCAGGTGTGTGTGTGTGTGTGTGTGTGTGTGCCTACATTTTTTTCAGCATGTATTCAACTCTAATAACGGCATTATAAAGAAAATATATATATTTTATATTTCATATTTCATTAAAAAAAAACGAAGAATTTGATTGGAGATAACAGTCAAACAAGAATAACCATGAACTAAATTGAATTAAAATATCTTGGAAAGATGTAATATTAAATACTAAGCCTGAATTTAATTATTAAATTTGTCCTGAAAGTTAATAGCGGCTGGGTGTAACTTGGACTTTTAGATCATGTGCCTTTTTTCTTTTTTTTTTTTCATCCTCTCCATAGATTTCAAGGATTATAATTTTAAGAGGCTTTTGCAAACATTTTATAAGCAAATACAAATCATTGTTTGGGCAAAAACACAGATTGTCATTGTATTATGTATAAAACATTTGAAGATTGTACTTTTAAATTGGTAAAATAGCAATTTTCACTCATCGAATTTAGTAAAAAATGATAAAAAAAAAATGGTGATATAACCGTTAACTGAAGCATTCAAGGTTGGTCAATTGAGGTGAGAGTGTTACTGCTTGTCAAACCTTTCATGTGTGTGCGTGTTTGTCTCATTGATGTCATGTGTGGCTAGATCCAGCTATAAAGACTGCAACACCCTTCATCTGCCCATGGAGCGCTTCTCTCCTGTCAGAAGATTTTCAGACGGCGCCGCCACCATCCAGGCCTTCAAGGCTCAATTAGAGAACAGCAGCCTCATAAAGCAACTGAAGCAGGTACCACTTCATATGTGATGGTTCATGTGAATGAGTCTATTCAAATGGTGAAATGTTAAGATTGTGTGGCCCCTCGTTTATTGCGGGGGTTCGGAAATCTGTGAACTAGTGACCATTTATTTATCACTATTTAATATTTATAACATTTACTTGCAAATTTCAAATTGCGGTACCATCCATCTTTGACACCTTCTCGGTAACGGTTACCTTACGTTGATGCTTTGCCGCCCAGCCAACCAATCGCAGCTGTCGGTCACTCATGACATGGCAACATGGATGTATAATTTAAACAGTATTGTTGTCAGTAGATCATCAAACACAGAGATGGTTCCAAAGCTTAGGAGCAACAGTCTCGAAGGATTTCTCTCCTCTGGTCCTGAAGTTCAGGAACCATCAGTAGATTCTGATCCACAGACCTCAGAGCCCGAGCTGGGGTGTAAGTCTGGATCAGATCACTGATGGAAGGTCTGACCATGAATAGATCTGAAAGTAAGAACCAGAATTTTAAAGTTGATCCTGAAAGAAACTGGCAGCCAGTGAAGAGTTTTAAGGATCGGAGAAATGTGAGTTCTTCTACTAGAGCAGCTCAGAATTCTGGCTGCAGAGTTTTGTATCCACTGCAGTTAATACAGTTTATAAGTGCTATGTATTGTTAATATTTATCCACTGTTCAAATACAATTTGTAACAGTGTAAACAAAGAAGAGGAGCTTCAATGTTGAAGCTTTCTATAATACATTAAAACATATAGTACTGCTTGTAAAAAAAAAAACTAAAAAAAAACGAAGGTGAGACTGCAGACGGTGATCCGCCACTACATAAGAAGTAACTTCCCTAAGTCAGTAAGTGGTGGCAGTAAGTCAATCATTTCCATCAGGCGACTGCTGCGTCAGCACCTCAGGCCTCACACGTAGCACTTGTGCCGAGGTCATCTCAGGTCTGAGGCCTGGAAACGCCTTTCGCCCGAGCGAGACCTTTCATCCTTGTCGCTGACGGCGCAATGGGATTAGCTCGCCAAGGTGGATGGAATTTGTAAGGATAAGACGGTCGCCGTGTTCACGGCGGATGCGTGTATTGACGCACACGGATCATGACCCCGGGCTAAGAAGGATAATATGGTCAAAGAGAGATTACACCTACAACCCTATCACTGAAAGACACCTTAAACGCCCCTGTCTCACTTCTGCCAAATACATATGACTTGTAAATGTAGTACTTAGGAGATCTTTCTGTATTTATTAATTGTTTTACCGGTTTTTTTTACTAATCAGCGGCGCTAGACACACTTTTTAAATCCTACTGTTACTAAACTGTATCTTCGGAAGTATATCGGTGCCATCAGGATATTTAATCGTTTAATTTAACATTTCAAATGTTGAGGCTGAACCTTTTATTAAAATTGATACGTTATTCTAAGGTTTTCATTACTATTAAATAATATTTATAATTTAATCAAAATAATGCGTTTTCTAAATTAATGATTTTTTTCTTTTAACGTAGAGTTTGATATTTTAATTACAATAATTCCAAAATGTATACTCTAAATTATTATTATTTTTTAATTTGCTGCCTTTTAAGTTAAGAGGAAGTAAAAGATTCAAGTTTCCTGCTGGATTAATGTTTTTTTTTCTTTTTCCCGTAGGAGTGTGAGCAGCTCCAGAAACTGTATGCTGCCCAGCAGGATGAGCGATTCCTAGAGCACACCCAGCAACAGCATATCCTCTACCAGCAAGAGCAACAAATCCTCCACCAGCAAATCCAGGTAGGAAGGAAATATAGCAGTTTATGTCAACATTTAATGCTGCCTAGGTCGTAGAAAAAAAAATCGAATATTGCTGTAAAAGGACTTTGTTATGATTTTTCTTTTTACAAAATTCATTTTTCTATTGCCTCACATCAATTGCGTTACATACAATTTAAAAACTTGGGTTCCAATGATTATCAGTATTTTAAGAGGTTTTTATTTAATTTAACTTTTCTTTTCCAGATTAAATATTGGTGAACCTTTTTTGGAAACAATTTAAATGATGTTTAAATTTAGCTCAATGATAATAAATGTGGCTTTATATTGTCCTTTCTTCAAACATGTCGCTCGGGGGCAAAAATATGACACAAGTTGACAAGTCCTTTAACCGCAGTTGATGTTAAAAATGAAACAATAATTATATCTGCATTCAAGTTTTTCGCTACCTTTCCTAAAATAACTACAATTTTAAACAAACCGTTTCATATAAATATGTCAAACTTAAGGCCAAAGTGTGGCCCTTTACTTACTTACTTACTTAAATGGTTGTCGTTAAATCAAAGTAATGTTTATGTTGATATTCTGATGCATACAGATGTAAGATAAGTTCAGGGAAGAGATTATAGATTTCAACAATTGTATAGAGGCTTCAGTGTTCATTGCGTTTTTTTCACAGTATATAAATAATGGCCAAACATTTCTTGTCACTTGATTTTTCAGGGTCTGTCTCTAGGCCACGGAGAGAGCCAGCCCAGTCACCTCACCCACCAGCTGCAAAGGCAAGCTCTTGCTTCTGAATTTCAAGTGAAAACCTTCATACTTGAGGAGTTGTGATGAGTAAAAACTCTGTTGTCTTTTCAAAGGTTGCACATCCAGCCATCCAGCCCTCCACCCACACATCCCAGCAACCACCTCTTCAGACAGCCCAACCAGAACTCTCCACCCAGCTCTGCAGGGATGATGCAAGCGCATGGTTTGTAGCTCCTCCATGTTATACATATTAAACGTGTGGTTTCACTTTGAAGAGACAGGTTTTTGTTTGTTAACTTTAACTGCAAAGTTGAGTGATGAACCCGAGGTTTAAAAATGTAGTTATGCTCTCTCACGCCTTGAAGCCGCGATGATTTGTTGCTTCTCCTGAGTGTGTCGAGTGTGTTTGTGTCCATTGAAAGGAATGTGTATTTACTGGACCAGTGTGTAAAACATGTTTTCTCACTTTGGAGCAAGAGTTGAAAAGTTGAAATGGCCTGAAGGATAATTATGTTGACCAAACAAAAAAAAATGTAAACTTTAAATTTTCCAACCCAGCATATTTATAAATAAAAAACATTAAATAATAATAAAAAATAAATAAAATAAGAAGTTCTGCTATAACCATTTAAAGAATATAACATTGCAGATTACAACAAGTAGCTATTTGTATACAGTCAGACTTAATATGTAAGGGTGTAACAAAAAAAAGATGCACTTAAACCCAATCTTTTTTTCACAGTATAGATATTCAACAGCGCTCCGTTTTGTTTTAATCATTTATTTATTTCATTATTAAGCTTTCAAATCCCATTTTATAGTTATTTTATGGTTTACAATTCAATAAATTGTTTACTTCCAGCTGCTAGATGGTAGCAGTCATTACGTCCTGTCAGCTGATGACTAAGGACAAGAGGATACAGTTGACTCCAGCAGTTTTTGAAGATGATCTTTGGTGTTGCAGAATTTGTTTTGAAACCAAAATATGCCAAGAGTCAAGTCCTAGGGACAATTCTACAAATATTTCCTTGTTGCTACAGTGTCACAATATATCGCAATATAGTGTATCGTTGCCCATGTATCGTGATGCGTATCGTTTCGCCACATTCTTGCCGATACACGCCTCTAACAATGAGCAGGCTTGGTTATCTCTCTTTTTTATCTCGAGTATTGGCAGAAATCGGATGATTCGTATCACGGTACAGGTCCAACAACATGATGTTTATTTATTTATGTATGTGTATTTATTTAAAGGTATTTCACTGTATGAAATTGGCATAGCAGCATTGTCATAGCATATGTTTGTATTTTACAATAAAGAAATTTAGCAGGATTTCTAGGGGATAAACAAAATTAGTTAAATATTTATTGACTGTTAAAATTCCTCCTTCAATATTTGCCTGTAAGTGGTTCATCAAGAATCAATACAGTTCTGCAATACTATTAGTCATGATACCATATTGATATTAAACGATTTTTAAGTTTATCAATATTTTTCTACTGAGTGGATCATGTTCCTTTTTTCCAAAAGGTCTTTCTTTTTACTTTTTTAAGTTGTAGCGTGCAGGCAAGTATCTCCAGTTTATTGAGGAATTTGATTGAATAACGAATCCCACCTGTTCGCCACTGGTGCTTCTAATCAATACTATCGATAAGATGGAAAAAGCGACTAACAAACCTTTTCTCTCCTCTTGGTTTAATTGTGATTCACTTTTTCTTGACATGCATTTATCTTCCGACAGGTCCAGCCCCTGTACAATACCAGCACGCTGCCTCGGCACTGTACCAGGGTCAGAGCGCGAGTCCACCCCCCAACAGCCTTCCCAGAGGCTCCCTGGCGCCCAATCAGCAAGCAGCGTCTGTGCGGCCCACGGTCCCGCTCACCCAGGGCGTTCCTCAACAGCAGCAGGTTCACTTCTCATCTTCTTATGTTTAAAATGTTTTGTTTTTTATGTTGATTATTGACCGGCAACTGTTGGAACAGGTGACCATTCAGGTGCAGGAGGTGGAGTTGGGAGGAGGGTCACAGAGGCAGGGGTTTTTGTCAACACCGTGCGGACACAGAGTTCTTGGGAAGCAGCTGAGTGCGGACAACGCTGAGACACACAGGTGACCCCGAACCCCCATCTCACCACCTACAGATGATTGCCAAACTTTTTTTTTTTTTCTTTTTTTTTTAAATGTATATCTCGCTGCTGCTTCAAACTTAAATTCATGATTTCACCTTCAATTCCATCATCCTCCGTTCAATATACTTTGACTTTACTGTGTTGACATGATACTATAAATGTCTCCCGTGGCTCGTTGGGATTTCATCAACTCATTCAACACCTCATTGTATTTGGGTGAGTGACTGGATGTTTGTGTCTCGGTGGTGCATTTGTCCATCAGTAAGACGTTTAGCCTCCATGTGTAGCATCTTTTCTTTTCCCTGAGGAAAGTCTTTAAGACTCTAGCGTAGAGGGAGTATTTTCCTCCATGATTTAAGACAAATGTGTCAAAACTCATGGCCAAGGGGCAAATATTAATTGAATTAAAAAAAGGTAATCTTTTCAACATTTTATTTTTTTATACTCAGTTTCATAATTTCATTTCTATTTTATTTTTTATTTCAATTTTTTTATAATTCATTATCAAAAGTTTAGAGCCAGCAAACAAAACCAACAGCACAGAGTACAGAGCTACTTGATTGTGGGATTTTAGGTTCATCACGTGATCGATTGGCTGGAATTTGTATTAAAAAGAACGGACAAATGTAACCTTTTAATAAAGAAATTGTTGTATTATATTAAACTAAAAAATGATAATTCGATGCTAAAAAACAAAATAAATATTTAATGAAAAAAAATCAAAGGTTCTAGATTTGAAATCCAGTTAAATTAAAACATTCAATTTTCTCATGACTCTGATAGACTTCCATATGGTACTGTTTTAATTTTTAACTTAATTTAAAAAAAAAGGAATTGAGGTTTTTCACATATAGTTTGTTTTACTGATTCCAATAATAAAAAAAATGTTTTTAAATTCAATATTTTGTATTTATAGCCTTTTAAATTTTTAAAAAACAAAGGTATAGTTAGAAAATCCCAGAAGAACTACTTTAAAAAATACAAAATAAAAATAAACTATATACAGATTATACCAATTATTGAATTAAATAATCCAATAAATTAAAAAAACAAGAAGAGAGAGATTACGGGTGTTAATTAAACGAGTAAAACTGGAAACTGGGATAATAAGTTGAACCTTATATACAATGAAAAGAAAAAATCACTCACACTTCCTGGTGTGTAGATATAGATTTTGTTTGGCCCGCGACTTGGACTGTTCAAATATTTCGTCCCTTGTGTGATTGAGTTTGACACTCCTGATTTAAGCAATCACACCGTCTTTATATTTATTCCTCTCAGTGAAAAGAAATCTTTAGTTCTACCTTTCGTGACCTCGGTTGATCAATGTCGTTTAGAAATTCTCCGTTTAACTCGGCGTTTGCTTT
Organism: Callionymus lyra; assembly: GCF_982586985.1. Taxonomy (NCBI): domain Eukaryota; kingdom Metazoa; phylum Chordata; class Actinopteri; order Syngnathiformes; family Callionymidae; genus Callionymus; species Callionymus lyra. The sequence continues at coordinate 7,264,544 of NC_141824.1, forward strand.
TCCATTCAGTCGGAGCCTCGGTCGCTTCACGTCCGCCTACGAGCAGGCCCAGTTCAACCCCAACATCTTCTCTGGGGACGTCGGCTCACGGGGCGGTGTCGTCGGCTCGTACAACCCCTACATACAGGGCACCCTAAACGTCCCCGGCCTGGAAGGCGGCTTCCCGAGCGGCGCTGTAGGCTCCGTCAACTATGGCACCCCATCAACACTACAGCAGGCCCTGCTCTCCCCGACACCCCTGGAATACCGTCCCCCGCAGCAACACGTGACTCCCACGCTCCAGGGTCTCCTGTCCCCCCGCCACTCGTTGACGGGCCACGCCGACCCCCGGCTGTCGCCCCAGGACTTGGCCGCCCTCTTAAAGAGACAGAGCCCACGACCCGTCCCGCCCACGACCCCCAGCGCTTCGCCGCAGGAGTACGGCGAGCTGCTGCTCCTGCGCCAGCTGAGTCAAGGGGAGACGCTGGAGCCGGCGGCGGCTCAAGGGGGGGCGCCGGGAAACCAACACTACCACCACCTCCTCCAGATCCAGCCCCAGGAAGTCCAGCAGCAGCCGCCGCCGCAGGGCCTGCCCCATTCCGAGAGCATGGAGGAGGACGACGACGACGACCTGCCGGCCGGCTACCATCACACACACGAGGGTTTGCTGGTGAAGGCTGTGGAAGGTCATGAGCTGCTCGGGCCGCCGCGAGGAGGAACCCCTCCTTACAACTCCCCAACACACAGGCATGGCTTCATCAGGCCCGCTTCTGCGAGCAGAGGTAAACTTTTCCAACAAGAAATTATCATTTTTATAGTTTTATGGGTTTATATTAGAGCCATCGGAATATTAAATGGTTGAATTAAACATTTCAAATGTCCGAACTTTGAGGTATTTTATCTAAAATCACACAGTGTTTAAATAATTAATCAATTATTAATCAATAATTTATACGTTGAGAGGTTGATTTTTTTTTTTTTTTAAATGTATTGGATAATTTAATTCAATAATTTGTATATTAAAAATGTATTTAGTTCATTTTTGATTTTTAAAGTAGCTCTTCTGGAATTTTCTTATGGCATAATTATAACAACATTCTTATGTTGAATTCAAAAGGCTATGAATAAAAAATATTGAAAAATATATATACTGTATATATTATTGGAATAAGTATAACATAATATGTGAAAAAACCTTAATTTCATTTTTTTTAATTTATTTAAAAATTAAAAATTAAATTCAGTTCAACAACAATTTAATACTTGAAAACTTTATATTTTTAAAACATTTTAATGTTAAATCCAATATTTTTATGGCACTGATTTATTTCAATAGTCTTCTGTGTTTATCATTTACTATTATTAACTACATTTTCCAAACTCATTTTATTTTCAGAACCTGAGCATGTGGAGTGCAGAACCCAGGGGCAGGCCATGGAGGTGCCCGATCATAACGGCGTCGGCTATTCGCGAGGTTCCCAAAATGACAACTACAGATCCCGTGGACAGCTACAGCGCCACCACACCATCCAGACATGCGATGACGCCTATGTGAGTGAGAGGAGGACAATCTTTCCTGGGATTAATACGCGTGTATTAAATAAATCCCTTCACCGTGACGATATATAAATGTAAAATAAGGTAATGAAAATGTTTCTACTGGAACATACAGCTTTTTACCAGCTACGAATAAGCGTCAATGTCATTTTAAAATGTTCTTAATGTGTTAAACTATAAACCTACTAGCTCTGATTCAATTATAATACTTTTATGATTATTTTTCCTGTGCAACATAAACTGTATTCTAGGCACCCCTAGGTGACCGTGTTCTTTAATGTTGATCAAACATGGTAATAAGAGGGCAAAACATCGCGGTTCCTATTTTTACAAAAACATCACTTGTTGTTTTTAAACATGTTTTTAACATTCTGTCTTCTTAAGCGATCACGTAGATTAATGTGTCTGTTGATATAGTGACTTATGAAGATTTTAGTGTTCAAGATAAGGAACAAATAGAAAAATAATTCTGTTGAATTAGAGGATTTTTGTGTGGTAAGTGTGTGATAGAGGACAAACATGTTGATGATTAAGATATATTGAGACGCCATAGAATAAAAAATCACATCACAAATGTCAAATTTTTATGTTTGAAAAGCAACTCAGACGGCTAAAAGATCGAAAACACCATCCGACTATTTGGATAAAACAATTGAAAATGATCTCAAAAGGCAACTTTTTTTTCCCCTTTATTTGTCTTGCGAACCTGCCGCCGAGTCCATGTTTCAATGCGTCACTCTCAATCAATTCCAGGATCAGTCTGAGCCCATGTCTGGGATGAGCCTGTTGGCCGGCAAAGCTCTCAGCTCCGCTCGCATGTCGGACATTCTCAGCCAAACCTCGCTGACGGGAAGTCAGCAGCTGCGCCAGCGGGAAGAATCAGGTCGGCGAAGCAAGAAGACTCTTGTTATTAACCAATGAAAATCAACCCTAAATGAATTGCGTTTTCCCCCCACAGTGTGTGACGTGGAAGAGGAGCTCCATGCAGCGTCCTGTTACCCCTCCTCGTGCACCAGTGACATGCTCCTCACCTACAAGCCCCCTGACCTGCAGTACAGCATGGAGCAAGCAGGGGTCTAGCGCAGGTGAGTCGTCAATACGTCATCGTGTCTCTATTGACCATTTGTTCACGAGCTTTGTCAATTAAAATAATACTTTAACACAGTGTTTTTCAACCAAGTGCCTTGAGAGATCGTCAGGTGTGCCGTGGGAGAATATCAAATTGACCTAATTAGTCAAAAACAATTATTTATCTATAAATAAAAGAGAAGAGAGCTGAGATTGGCTGCTATGTATGTCAATCAAATGGTCATTGGCCCGATTGGTTGATGTGCAGTCGTAAAAAGGGATCTACATAGTACCTTTTTTCAACATTGTAGGTGGTGGTGTGCCTCGTGATTTTTTTTTCAATGGAAAAAGTGTGCCTTGGCTCAAAAAAGGTTGAAAAACATTGCTTTAACATACCTTGAACTGCATGTTAATGGTCTTTAAAACACCGAAAGATCATGAATGGATTTTTTTTTAACTTTGAACCCTGACCTATTCAAACGTTCCCACTGTGGAACGAATCGACCTCACCTTTTGATCACAAATCTAACCCTGTCCTTGTCTTCCCCGCAGGTTCACCCTGTGAGCTTTTGGTTCGTATCAACCATCCTTAAGTTGTGTTGACTTGAGTTGACTAGCATCACGCCAAACCACAGCCACCGCCTGCCCCCAGCAGGGGGCGTCTTACGTTCATCTGTCTGTCTCCATCTGTACCGCGGGAGGGCAGTCAGTATGAGAGAGTGGCAGTGTGTAGGTAGGTAGGTTGGGGGGTGGGAGGTGGGGAGATGGGGAGGGGGGGGGTCACATGTGCCACCTGGGATACCGAAGGTCAAAGTGCCAGCATTTCTTTCCGCAAAGACATCCAGCAATCATCCCCGCGTGGATCTTCATCCCAGCTCCGATTGCGTGCGTGTCGTCGTTCCCCCCCCCTTCTGACCTTTCCTTCTTCCCGAGACCCTCCCCCTCCCGCCCCCCCCTGCGCCCCCTTGACCCCGCTCTTCATGGTCTCCCACGTTTGCGTCATTACGTGCCTCTTAGGCCAAAAAGGACCGTCACACCTACAGGAACATGAAGTTCAACGACACAAAGGAAAACATAAGCAGCGCTGCCACCGATCCAAAGTATTGTGCGTGTTTGTTTCGTGCGCACACACACACACACACACACACACACACACACACATGTTTTTTTGCATTCATAGCTGAGGATGAAGCGAGGGGGCCGGGGTGGGGGGGTGGAGGTTCAGTCCGCTCCTCGTCGTCTGCAGCAGATCATTCCGGAGCGAGCTGTAACCTCCCGGCGCTCCCGAGCGAAACCAAACCTTCTCCAAAGACGGAGAGTCATCGCGGTGACGAACCAGCTCTCGTTCAGTTGACGTTTTTATCGCGAAAAAAACTCTTTTATTTGATGTTTTATTGTCCATGAGGTCATTATTGTTACTCATGTTGTTATTACTGTATTCTGTACAAGATGTTTTTATTCTAATGGATATTATTATAATTAAAGAAGAGAGATGTTATTTGTTGAAAGCAAGAGAATATCGTTTTATCTATTCTGCACTTTGGGTTCAAGCTATCTCCCCTCTACGATGACCTTTGACCCCGCCCCACCCCCGTTGTTTCAATCCATCTCATCCTTGTCGTGCATTTCCTCCTTTTCTTGTACAGTTACGCCATGTATAGAACGCTGTTGCTTTTCTGTATTCTTTTGTTTTTTAACTGTTTTAGATGTTTCCTGGCAGTTTTTTTTTTTTTACAGTGTTATCGTTTTATCATCCTTCATTTCTGATGTTTTGCAAGTTTGTTCTTTTGTGTAAAACCTTGAGATTTCTAGCCAAAAGAGAGAGAGGACAGAGAAGGGATGTGGCTCTTTCTGTGTCGTTAAAAAAAGGATTGTTCTGTTTAAATATTATTCTATTGACACTTGAATACGAGGCGGAAGTTCTAGTTTGTTTTTTTTTGCTTTAAAAAGAATCATTTCAACTGTTATTGTCGTGACTGTCATTCATGTCGAGCCCGTTTTTTCTGTTTTATGAGCGTGTCTGTCGCAGGCTTTACAGGGTCGGGCTTTGTTCGGGTGCTACACAAGACTTGGAAGGAGAAAAAAAACAAACAAACAAAGGGAATAACCTGTAAAATAGCTGACATATCAAAGTGCGAAGGAGGACGTCCCCACATCTTTAATCCGACTTCAATCACCCGCCGTGATCCTCCACATTTTGTGACCTCGGCGGATCACGTGGACTAGAACCCTTCTGGACCAGCCTCAACGCGGAGAGAGCGACTCGACCGGTACCCGACCGTCGGGTCTTTATTCCCCCCCCTCTTTAAATGTCTGCCTTTCTTCCCACTAGCTTTGGAAGTAGAGGATTTGCTGCATTTTATTAACAGTGACTTGATCTCATTTTTCTGGATTTTCCTGTCAAAGGAAGTGTCTTTGGACGGAGATGAATCGAATTGGACTTCCATGGATGTTGAAAGAAAAAAAAAAAAGAAGCTTTTTTCGAGCAAGAGAAACAAAAAAAAGCGTGCCGGTCTTGGACTACCACAATCTCTACTACTCAGTTCCCTGAGTCGATCCAAAGCACAGCACTGAGGGACTGGGAAAAAAAACAAAAACAAGCATCCTTGACTCTCCGTCATTTCTGCTTTATTATCACCCCCTCGGTGTTGAAGTCTGTAGTTTGCCAGCCGGATAAACGTGAGTACAAAGAGTAGATCTCGCCAAAATCCAGATCCTGTTTGCACGGTTGGCCTATTATATGCTTAAAACTAAAAAACAAAACAAAACAAAAAAAAAAGTTGTTGACGTCATGCAGTGCTTTTTTTTTTTTGGTTTGCACCACGACATTTCCTGTTTGTCGGGGCGGCTCGGATCGAGCGATGAATCTAGACGGACCTATGACATTTTACTCAGACGTGCATCTTTTGTTCTTTCCAAATCCTGTGACCTCTGGTGTCGAGCTTGAACCTGTTTTTCTGTTGTCAAAACAGATCAGAGGTGCCCGGGGTGTCGTCACAGGAAGCAAATTAAAGCTCCAGTCTTTTGTTTCCAAATGTCGGGTAAAGACGGCAGAGGTGTGTCGTCTCGTTCGAACCGTGTGTGTGGAAATCACAGGAGGCTCGCAGGAAGAGACGATGGAAGATGATTGTGCTCGATGTGGAGGCGAGAGCTGCTTTAAAACCATCACGCCGATGAGTAACTGTTGTGTTACAGACTTCCCAAAACATCGTTCTTCTCCAGATCCACCTCAACAAGCCAGCTCTGCTTCTGTTACTTTTTCTTTTCTTTTTGATGGGTTACATTTTTCTTTTTTTCTTGCCTCCTTGTTTTTATGTTTATTTCTGTTCAGTACAAAAATACTAAAGTGCAACAACGATGTTTAAAAAGAATATCAACCAAACTGAGATGAATAAATATATATATAAATAAAGAAATAATTTAAAATGATGATGACTTATGCATCTCTGTGCATTCTCGAGCCAAATCTTTTCAATGGTACACGAGGAAGGTTGCAGTTGTACCAGGTAAGTAGAATTTATAAATATTATTATTAAATAATTCCTGTTTTTTGCCTCTAAGGTAAAAACGACACAGGATTATTTTTGTAGTAAAGTGAAAAACTGACGAGTATCTTTTTCTTATTTATAACATGTATTATTTAATTAAATGAATTGTAATTGTTCACCAGCATCAACATTATTTAGCCTTTTAAATGTTTTTTTGTTGTATAGTACACTTCAATACACTTGCCATGTATTTTATTAAAGTATTTATAGTAGTTTATTGCCTCCAATGCAAGAAAAATAAAATGGGTTTAATTGTGTGATGATTGGAAAAAGCTGGTAAATCACAAAAGCATATATTTTTTAAATAATTATTTATAAATTGTATTATTTGTTCCCCAGCATGACATTCTCAAGCCCTTTAAAGGTACATTTTTATAGTACACTTCAATACACTTGCCATGTATTTTATTAAAGTATTATAGTATGTTTATTGCCTCCAATGCAAAATAAAATGGGTTTAATTGTGTGATGATTGGAAAAAGCTGGTAAATCACAAAAGCATTTTTTTTTTTTAAATATTTATAAATTGTATTATTTGTTCCCCAGCATGACATTCTCAAGCCCTTTAAAGGTACATTTTTATAGTACACTAGAGCAGGAATCGTATTTATTTATTTATATCAGACCTTACCTTCAGCCCCAGATAACAGAATTGTGTACTACATGTACAGGATTTTTTTTTGGTAAAGTGGCAAACGCCGGTCAATCACAATATTTTTAAATATTAATTATTATAAGGTGTATATATATATATATATTTCACCAGCATAACATTTGCCTTTTAAAATGACTGCTATGGTGCTCTTAAGCAGGGATGTTGCAGTCATACAAAACTTTACCTTCATCCCACAGGTAAGTAGAATATATTTATTTCTATATTAAAACAAATTCCTATGAATGGCTTCTAATGCAAAAATAAAATGGATATTTTTTTTATTTGGTGGTGTTGAAAAAGAATCACAGCTGCTATTTTAAAAATAGTTATTTAATAAATTGCATTTTGTTTCACCAGCATGACATTCTTAAGCCATTTAAAAGTACTTTTTTTTAAATGGTACTATCAAGCATATAATGTGCAGTCATATGTATACATATAATATATACATATTCGAGGTGTTTTCTATCATAATAACCTGTATGTAAATAAATGTAAAAACATGTTTGTGAAGGTGAAATGGAGCAGCAAATCACTGAGGCATATATTTATAAATCTATATTATTCAATATAAATATTACTTTTTTTTCCCCCCCGAGTGTGAAATGAAGACTCACTTCTCCGTCAGATGAACTGTTAATGCACAATATTGCAAATGTAACCTCCTGGGGAGACTGAGGTCCTTCGGAGTGTGCAGACCACTACTAAGGACCTTTTATGACTCTGTGGTAGCCTCTGCTATCCACTACGCTCTTGTCTGCTGGGGAGCAGCATCACGGACCGGGACAGGAAGAGACTGAACAGGCTGGTCACGAGGCTCTGTCCTGGGCCGCTCGCTGGACTCGGTGGAGGAGGTGGGAGAGAGGAGGACACTCTCCAGACTATCCTCCATCAGGGACAACGCTCTCCACCCACTGCACCTGACCGTGGAGGAGCAGCTCCTTCAGTGGCTCAGGCACCCCCAGTGTAGGACGGAGCGTTATAGAAGGTCCTTCATCCCAACTGGTGTCAGGATATTTAACTCTCTACTTTAAATATCCTGATGCTTATCCGTAGTGTGTTTTTCCTCTCGTGTGTTTTTATTTTTTGTTTTTATTTTATTTTATTTTTATTTCATTTCATTTCATTTCATTTTTAATTTTTATTTTATTTTATTTTATTTTATTTTATTTTATTTTAATTTAATTTAATTTAATTTATTTTATATTTTATATTATTTTATTTTATTTTATTTTATTTTATTTTATTTTTTATTTTATTTTATTTTATTTCTTATTTTACTTTATTTTATTCTGTTAATAGTGCTAATTTTCTAATACTGTAAATAATTTGTATATTTTTAAGATCATTTTATTTTATTATCTCTTTTACTATTTCTTTTTTTTCCATGCACTTTTTTTTCATTGTCCTGCTGCTGCTGTTGTAAAAGTGTGTTTCCCCTCCCTGTGGATGAATAAACGTTTTCTATTCTATTCTAAATTCGAATTGATTCATTAAATTAACACTATTTTTATTCATTCCTGTCATAACTTGGAGCTTTAAGGAAAACTATTTGCTCATATATATTTTAAAAATCCAATCAGAAACTTTCATTGCCAGTGAAGTAATCACAGCATCGTTTTTCAATTTCTACACTATAATTCTTCACAAATTAATTAATTTTTAATTTCAAAGTGAGTGTTCGCTCTGTGAGCAGCTGCTCTGGTCTGTGCAGCGACACTGCAGAGGCTCCTCAGACCAGAATAATCGAGCTCAGAAAAGTCACATCTCCTGGTTTTGTGTAAAACACGTCTGCACTGAGATGATGCGATGCATTCAATGACTCCAGTGAATCCCCCTTTCACTTGACATTTCTTCTCCAGAGAATCCTCCTCCTCCTCCTCTCAGCCACCTCTCCTCGCATCCCACCCCCCCATCCTCATCCTCAGACCTGGAGTCAGCGTGACTGCCTACGTCATCAGATCTCCATCCCTGCCAGCGAGTGGATGCTGCCATCGGAGCTGCTGTGCCCTGCAGAGTGAACACATGCGTGTGTGAGTGGACGCAGATGGGAGAGTCTCTGAGTCAGGAGAAGAGGCTGTTTCCCATCTCTGTGCTGGTCCCATCTTCATCATCATCACTATCATCATCATCATCATCTTCATCTCCTCTCTGCTGCCATGGAGGCTGCATCACAGCACAGTCCACTGCTCAGGTACTGTGTGTGTGTGTGTGTGTGTGTGTGTGTGTGTGTGTGTGTGTGTGTGTGTGTGTGTGTGTGTGTGTGTGTGTGTGTGTGTGTGTGTGTGTGTGTGTGTGTGTGTGTGTGTGTGTGTGTGTGTGTGTGTGTGTGTGTGTGTGTGTGTGTGTGTGTGTGTGTGTTGTATCACATTACTGTCAGTGGAGTCTTAAGCAAGAGGCCCTTCTAAGATGTGAAGTCTATTAATAATGTTCGTTCTGCCTGCAAGAGAGAGAGAGAGAGAGACACACAAATGAAAGTCAGAGGCTTTTTTCTTTTCTTTTTTTGTTGAAAGGATGTTAAAAACTCTGACACCGGATCTCGCTGCTCTTTGTTGTCGTCACGCGTTGAGTTGTCGTTTCCTCTTGGTGACCTCAAGTGTAGAAGATCAGCTTTTTAAAAAAAATCCATTTACATTTTGCAAACTTAATTATAATAACTACAATCTTTAACCACTTCTCACATGAACACTACTTAATATTCTTCTTTATTTTTCTCATTTTAGCTGCTAAATTATTTTCTATTTTTTTCAATTCATCTAAATATAAATATATAATTTATTATCAATTATTAGAGCAAAAATCTGTAGCCATTTCTGACTTAAACCCTACTTAATAATTGAATTAATTTTATTACTGACATTTTTTCTCATAAAAACGAGGAATTTAAGTGTTTTGAGAAATAGATAACACTTGAAAACATTTATTTTCAAGATTCTCTTTCAATATTCAACAGCATTTAATGTATTTAAATTAAAAAAAAACATATTCATTTTCATGTATGGCTTTTAAAACTCTATTTTACTTAAAGTTCTACCTAACCTAACCAATAGTTGTTTAAGGTTTATATTTCAATAATGTTTGTATTAAACAAAATCCATTTATTTAGTATTCTTATTATTTTGTTCATTTTTTATGTTGAAATTAAACTTCCGGCCACTAGATGGCAGCAGTCACTAGGTCCTCTTCAGCGATCGGAGAGATAAATCCCGACGATGACTGAGGACGAGAGGATACACTGACTCCAGCAGCTTTTAAAGCTGATGTTTGGACATATTTTGGATTGAAAACAAATTAATAGTTTTGAAAGACCTGCTTTTTTATGTCACCTAAAGAAATCGTGTCTTTGTAGTAGTCAGAAGGGAGCATTGTGGTCTATATGTAAAAGTGTGTAGATGGACTTAATTCAGGACTTTTATGTTTTTATATTTTATATGTTTTGAGTTTCAGGAGCAATAAAAGTAATGTTGACGTTTGTGTCACATGTCAGTGGTTAGAAAGGATCGTGTGGCTCGGGGGCCACTAATTGACTGCGACAATTATCTTATAAATAAAAAAAATATTTAAAAAAAAATGACAATACGAATATCTTCTCTTCCTGCAGGTAGACTTCTGTCTGATGTGCTGGACAACGATGGCGCGTCCAGGTGTGAGGAGATGGATCTCAGGATCTGTTGTCGTGTTTCTACAAACACTTACCCTGTCCTGGACAGGTAATGTAGCCCCGCCCCCTTTTTTAGTATTTCCCTTTACTCTTTCTTTTTTACTCATTATTTTCCTTTTTCTTACCCCATTACATTTGTTTTGCTTTTATCTTTTCCTCTTTCTTCTTTCTCATTTTGATTATTTTCTTTTTCTCTTTTTTGTTTTTCTCTATTAATTCATCTTCCTCTTCTATTTTTTTTATTTTTCATTCTCTTTATTTCATTATTATATTTTATTATTTTTTCTCTTTTTTTTCTATTTTAATCCATATTTCTCTTCTGTTTTATTTTTTCATTCTTTTTTTTTTTTTTTTACTTTTTCTTCTTTCACATTTTGTTCTCTCTTTTTATTATTTCTATTATTATTTTTCATTATTATTTCTATTTTATTTAATTTTATTATTTTGATTTTTCATTCTCTTTTTTCCTTTCCTTCTGTCTCCTTTTCTTCTCTTTTTTATGATTTTGTTTATTATATTTGATTTTTTTGGTTTTTCTCTTTTTTCTCATTTGATTATTTTCTTTTTCTCTTTTTTTCTATTTTAATTGATCTTTCTCTTGTATTTTATTTTTTTCATTTTTCATTCTCTTTTTTCCTTTTTCTTCTTTCTCCTTTTCTTCTCTCTTTTTATTATTTGTATTATTATATTTCATTATTTTTTTCTCTTTGTTTTTTCTCTTTTAATTCATCTTTCTATTTTATTTCATTGTATTATTTTCATTTTTCATTCTCTTTTTTCCTTTTTCTTCTTTCTCCTTTTCTTCTCTCTTTCAATTATTTGTATTATTATATTTCATAATTTTTTCTCTTTGTTTTTTCTCTTTTAATTAATTTTTCTCTTCTATTTTTTCGTTCTCCTTTTTCTTCCCTTTTCCTCGTCTTTTTCTTACTTTTTTTTCCTTTTCCTTTTTATTGTTTACTACTGCTTTTAGTTATTATATTGTATTTAATTCAACATCCAGAGCATGTAGTTCTCTGTGGAGCATCATTTAAAAGTGTCTCCACAGGAGCGACAGAGCAGGAGCCCACCATTGACGGACAGCACCAGGCCCTGGTGACCCTGCAGGAGAACAGGACTCACGCCTTCATCTGTCAATCAGACGGCTGGGACCCCAGAGCTCCGCCCCTGCTGAGCTGGTACCTGAACGGGGAGCAGCAGAGGGACCCGGCTCCGAACACCGGTCGACTGGTGACGAAGGCGTCGAGGGAGGACTCGTGGGTCGTGGACCGAGGGTCTCATCACAACAGTACCTTCTCTCTACTGGCCCGGAAGTGGGACCGAGAGCTGGTGTGTGTCGCGTCCAACCCTCGGTCCGGAGAGACTTACAACGCCACTGTCACGCTCAACGTCCAGTGTGAGTGACCATTATATCCTGGTACTGTAGTAACAAGTATATATATGTGTAGTATTGTCCAGTACTTGACTCTGGTGTTGTGATAGTGTAGTAACAAGTATATATATGTGTAGTATTGTCCAGTACTTGACTCTGGTGTTGTGATAGTGTAGTAACAAGTATATATATGTGTAGTATTGTCCAGTACTTGACTCTGGTGTTGTGATAGTGTATTAACAAATATATATGTGTAGTATTGTCCAGTACTTAACTCTGTTGTTGTGATAGTGTAGTAACAAGTATATATGTGTAGTATTGTCCAGTACTTGACTCTGTTGTTGTGATAGTGTAGTAACAAGTATATATGTGTAGTATTGTCCAGTACTTGACTCTGGTGTTGTGATAGTGTAGTAACAAGTATATATGTGTAGTATTGTCCAGTACTTGACTCTGGTGTTGTGATAGTGTATTAACAAATATATATGTGTAGTATTGTCCAGTACTTAACTCTGGTGTTGTGATAGTGTAGTAACAAGTATATATGTGTAGTATTGTCCAGTACTTGACTCTGGTGTTGTGATAGTGTATTAATAAATATATATGTGTTGTATTGTCCAGTACTTAACTCTGGTGTTGTGATAGTGTAGTAACCAGTATATATGTGTAGTATTGTCCAGTACTTAACTCTGGTGTTGTGATAGTGTAGTAACAAGTATATATGTGTAGTATTGTCCAGTACTTGACTCTGGTGTTGTGATAGTGTAGTAACAAGGATATATGTGTAGTATTGTCCAGTACTTGACTCTGGTGTTGTGATAGTGTAGTAACAAGTATATACGTGTAGTATTGTCCAGTACTTGACTCTGGTGTAGTGATAGTGTAGTAACAAGTATATATATGTGTAGTAGTGTCCAGTACTTGACTCTAATGTTGTGATAGTGTAGTAACAAGAATATATGTGTAGTATTGTCCAGTACTTAACTCTGGTGTTGTGATAGTGTAGTAACAAGTATATATGTGTTGTATTGTCCAGTACTTGACTCTGGTGTTGTGATAGTGTATTAACAAATATATATGTGTAGTATTGTCCAGTACTTAACTCTGGTGTTGTGATAGTGTAGTAACCAGTATATATGTGTAGTATTGTCCAGTACTTCACTCTGGTGTTGTGATAGTGTAGTAACAAGTATATATGTGTAGTATTGTCCAGTACTTGACTCTGGTGTTGTGATAGTGTAGTAACAAGGATATATGTGTAGTATTGTCCAGTACTTGACTCTGGTGTTGTGATAGTGTAGTAACAAGTATATACGTGTAGTATTGTCCAGTACTTGACTCTGGTGTAGTGATAGTGTAGTAACAAGTATATACGTGTAGTAGTGTCCAGTACTTGACTCTAATGTTGTGATAGTGTAGTAACAAGAATATATGTGTAGTATTGTCCAGTACTTGCCTCTGGTGTTGTAGTATTTACAGACCACATGACTCTTGACGAAGTCGTAACTACGTTTGTTTGTTTTCAAACCAAAATATGTCCAAACGTCAGCTTTAAAAGCTGCTGGAGCCACTGTATCCTCTCGTCCTCAGTCCTCACATATATACATACATGTCGTTGATATTGTATTGTGAAAAAAATTGTGATATTTAAGTGTATCCATATTTTCTTAAACTCCTAGTTTTGACACTGTATCCTCTTGTGCTCAGTCAATGTCGGGATCTTGAGGGATTTCATTATCTGTGGAGGACATAATGACTGCTTCCATCAAGCGGCCGGAAATGTTATTGCAACACAAAAATAAACAAATGTGTAAATATATTCATATTAATTGTTAAATAAATAAAATATATATATTTTTAATTGTATAAAGTCTGAGTGAAAAATATAAACTTATAAAACAACAATGAAATATAATCCTCAAAAAACTAAATAAAATATATAACATGATAATAATCAATTCAGTGCTGTTGAATATCAATGAAATGAAATTGCGATATTTAATGGAATAAGTTCTTAGACTACTATGAACCCATCGCCTTCTTCTTCCAGTCCAGCCAGAGATCCTCCGAGTCAACGCCCTCTACGGCGAGACCTCCGACCCGGGTCTCTCCCTGGTCCTCTTCGCCTTGGTCCGGTCCAACCCGCCGGCCACCGTCACCTTCGTGGACCAGTCGGGTCGGCTGGTGGCCAACACCTCCGACTTCCTGGTGGTGGACTCGCGCAGCTATCCCCGGACGACCAATCACACGCTGAGGGTGGCGCTCAGTAGCCTATCAGGGAACGTCTCGCTCAACGCCAGCAACAGCGTGGGAGCCGTGCAGAGCAACCTGACGCTGGCGGGTGAGCCGGACCAGAACAAATATTGTTGCGTATAATTTCAAAACTGTTTCCGGCATTTGATTGAATTTAGGTGAGAGCGCTCAGTAGGCGAAGAAGAGTTGCATGCAGATCACAGATATACCTCCTCGGTGGTAATTAGGTTCAGGAAAGTAAAATAATATATAAAATACCAACTACTGTTTAGTGCTATCAAGAGATTAAAAGGTGGATTTATAGAGAGATTCATAAATAATAATCTATGATTAATTAATCGAATTAATCGCACTTTTAATCTCACGTAAATATTTTCTCACCATAGACTCAAACTGATTATTAGTTCGGTGTCGCGTTTTTACTCTGTTTTTATTTTGTCATGTTTTCCATTTTATTGGAATAAGGGCAGTTTTTTTATGAGTTATTGTATAATGTCACTCTCATCAGCAGACGATTAATCGAATTAATCGTGTTTTTAATCTCACGTAAACATTTTCTCACCAAAGACTCAAACTAATTATTAGTTCAGTGACGCGTTTTTACTCTGTTTTTATTTTGTCATGTATTCCATTTTATTGGAATAAGGTCAGAATATTATGAGTTATTGTATAATGTCACTCTCATCAGCAGACGATTAATCAAATTAATCGTGTTTTTAATCTCACGTAAACATTTTCTCACCATAGACTCAAACTAATTATTAGTTCAGTGACGCGTTTTTACTCTGTTTTATTTTGTCATGTTTTCCATTTTATTGGAATAAGGTCAGAATATTATGAGCTATCGTATAATGTCACGCTCATCAGCAGGCGATTAATCGAATTAATCGTGTTTTTAATCTCACGTAAATATTTTCTCACCATAGACTTAAACTCATTATTAGTTCAGTGATATGTTTTGTTTTTACCCTGTTTTTATTTTGTCATGTTTTCCATTTTATTGGAATGAGTTTAGAATACTATAAGCTATCGTATAATGTCGCCCTCATCCGCGGACGATTAATCAAATTAATCGTCTTTTTAATCTCACTTAAATATTTTCTCACCATAGACTCAAACTGATTATTAGTTCAGTGATGCGTTTTTACTCTGTTTTTATTTTGTCATGTTTTCCATTTTATTGGAATGAGGTCAGAATATTATGAGCTATCGTATAATGTCACCCTCATCAGCAGACGATTAATCGAATTAATCGTGTTTTTAATCTCACTTAAATATTTTCTCACTATAGACTTAAACTCATTATTAGTTCAGTGATATGTTTTTACTCTGTTTTTATTTGGTCATTTTTTTCATTTTATTGGAATAAGGTCAGAATATTATGAGCTATCGTATAATGTCACCCTCATCAGCAGACGATTAATCGAATTAATCGTGTTTTTAATCTCACATAAAAATAGCGGAAAATCCCAAGTATTTTAGATTAGAAAAGTGTCTTCATGAAGTAATCAATCATTTTGAACAGATGCAGTTTATTGATTTACCTCCTGTTATATTTGAGACTCATCTGAATATTGTTGTTTTGTGTCAATCAGCAGGTGTAAATAAAGTTCTGTCAAAACATTAAACAACAACAAATGTCAACTTTAGAACCTTTTTATTTCTGCAGGTTTTTCCCTGATTTTCTGAGACTCCTGTGTTTGTCTTATGTTGTCTTGATCTTTTAAAGTATGTATGTTTAACTGTGTATTGTTTTTGATCGTTAAAGATCTTTGTGACCCTCGTCTGGAAAGATCTTTACAAATAAACTTTACTTATTAACTCACTCACTTACATCGTGTCAGCCAAACATCTGAAGGTCTGACTTGTGGTCCTCAGAGTTCCTTCAGTCGCGGGTGGAGGTTCCGATGCTGGGGATCGTGACGGGAGGCGCGATGGCCTTCGTCGTCGTCCTCATCCTCAGCCTGATCGTTCTGTGTCTGATGCAGAAGAACAAGAGCAAGACGTTCGGTGAGTGTCGTGTGTGTGTGTGTGGAAGTGTGTGTGTGGAAGTGTGTGGAGGTGTGTGTGTGTGTGTGGAAGTGTGTGTGTGGAAGTGTGTGTGTGTGTGTGGAAGTGTGTGGAGGTGTGTGTGTGTGTGTGGAAGTGTGTGTGTGTGTGGAAGTGTGTGTGTGGAAGTGTGTGGAGGTGTGTGTGTGTGTGGAAGTGTGTGTGTGTGTGGAAGTGTATGTGTGTGTGGAAGTGTATGTGTGTGTGGAAGTGTATGTGTGTGTGGAAGTGTGTGTGTGTGTGGAAGTGTGTGTGTGTGGAAGTGTGTGTGTGTGTAGAAGTGTGTGTGTGTGTGGAAGTGTGTGTGGAAGTGTATGTGTGTGTGGAAGTGTGTGTGTGTGTGGAAGTGTATGTGTGTGTGGAAGTGTATGTGTGTGGTGTGGAAGTATGTGTGTGTGTGGAAGTGTATGTGTGTGTGGAAGTGTGTGTGTGTGTGGAAGTGTGTGTGTGTGTGGAAGTGTATGTGTGTGTGGAAGTGTGTGTGTGTGTGGAAGTGTATGTGTGTGTGGAAGTGTGTGTGTGTGTTGAAGTGTGTTTGTGTGTGTGGAAGTGTATGTGTGTGTGGAAGTGTATGTGTGTGTGGAAGTGTGTGTGTGTGTGGAAGAGTATGTGTGTGAGTATGTGTGTGTGGAAGTGTATGTTTGTGTAGAAGTGTATGTGTGTGGAAGTGTATGTGTGTGTGGAAGTGTATGTGTGTGTGGAAGTGTATGTGTGTGTGGAAGTGTGTGTGTGTGGAAGTGTATGTGTGTGTGTGGAAGTGTGTGTGTGTGTGGAAGTGTGTGTGTGTGTGTAAGTGTGTGTAAGTGTGTCAGTGTCGTCACAATAGTGAAGGATTTCACATTTGAAATGTAGAAACTTGTTTTATTAAAATGGTTTTCAATTTCATTTCTTCATTGAAAGGTCAAACATTTGTATTTCCTTTGAGATTCAATATAAAATAAACTGCTATTTTTTTGTTATTGAATTATTTACAAAAAACTAAACAACTGATTTAATATTTTAGTATAGAAATTATTGTCGACACATAAATATGAAGAAAATAAATCGTACAAATGTCTTGTTATTTTAATAAATATAATTGTAATGCTTATTATCTCTGTATAACTGTTATTATATGTATATATATATTTCTTTTAATAATTAATAATAAATGAAACCTTCATTACATGAGAATAAACACCATCTTGCTCTGACCTCTGTGACCTTAAGGTCATGGATGTTGAACTTTATTCTACTTTTTTGTCAACGGTTAATAATGGTTCATGTTTATATTTTAAAAGGGACATATAATTTATTAATATAATAAGATATAATAAAACTTAATATTCCCATTTTATTTCTTTTGTCAAAAGTATCCCACGGACCTACAGCGTAGCCTCCATTATTATTTATTTATTATTATTTACTTCTATTAAACAATTTTGCTGATGCTGTTGTTTCTTAAAACCCCACAATAAATATTAATAAGAAACTGTAGATGCTTGATTGAAGTTCCTTATTTAACTGAACATAAACTGAATTATGTATAAAATAATATATATATATTTTTTTAGTTCAGTGATACAAAAAAAACAACTGAAAAACGAATTCAAAATGAATCTATACAGTTTTCCTTTTTTTTTAATTATTCAAAAAATAATTAAATTCTTAGAAATAAAGAAATAATAAGGTTTTTAACATTTGAAATGTTGAAATTCAACCCTTAAATATTCCGATTTCTCTGATAAACTATCAAATCTGTGCAGCTTCTAAATGTCATACTTTTAAGAGTGACATTGTTTTTGTGTCTTAGATGAACCAGTGGAGATTCTGATGACCAGGAAAAGGTGAGAAGATGTTGAATCAAGTGTCTGGAAGTAAAACAGGAGAAGCTCATCTCACAGAAACATACAATAGTGTCGACTCGGCAATTATCTGGTTCCTGACATTGACTTAAACACGTTTTAAACTCTGAAGATCTCGACTATCAAGGCACAAAAACTTGTTTTTCAAATGACCAAAAACACATGTTGTCACTTTAGTCTCATAGACATCATTTCAGTGATGATTTCATTGACATGAGTTCAGTACTTTTCAAGGAGCCACACTTGTACACAGTGAAGTGCCAGAAATGGAACAAAAAGTACAAAATAAATGAATAAAATGGAGCCAAATATGCATAAATACATTCCTTTTTTTTAACATATTTTATTGTATTTTTTGTATCTTTTAACTTTACAATCTGATATTCAAGCAACAATATATTCTTTATTCTCTTAAATCTTTTTGAAGGACAATAGATACTCATAGAAACGAGGGAGTGGAAACACTAAAGTCATATTTAGAATGAATAATATACATAAATACAATATAAAAATCCTTAGTTTCTATGTGAACTTGGAGCTCGTGAGGGTCTATAAATAACACAATCACATACAGTAGTACATTTGTAAATACAATTATAATTTTTGTGTCCGATTGTGTTAAACGCTTCATTTTAAATAAACATTTTTGTAAAAAAGGTATTAAAAAAATGATTCATGCGTATGGGATAAGAATTTAAGTATAAACTGGAATTAGAAATATAAAGGTTGGATATAAAAACGTATTAAAGTTAAACCACAAAGTAATGCGTAAATAAATAAAAATTAAAAAGTCAAATCTTTTTCATGATGTTTTTCTGTCATTTAGCTGCTCTTTTTATTTTACGTCAACTTATACTTTTATTATTTTTCAGCCGATTTCTTTTTCAAGTTTCTGTTTCAAGGCCAGACATAAGCAGCCCAAGAAATATTATAAAAATAAATAAAATAAATATAAAAATGATCTCTGTATTAGATAAGAAATAAAGATTTCACATAATAAATAGAAAAAATCCAAATTATTACTTTATTCTTAATTATGTTTTTTTTTGTCTTAATCCTCTTCCGTAGAAAAATAATTATAATATAACCGAGGAAGTCTTTTATGGTGTTTTAGCGACACACGATGGTGAAAATGAGAACTGCATTAATTACCAAAAAATATAAAAACATTAATGTAAGTAATTTATATTTGTAGAGAGATTTTCCAGACCAGGGTCACATTAATGTGCTTTTATAACCATTTACCAAATATTTAACTCAAGGGATCAATAAAGTTTTACCTTACCTTACCTTAGCTGATCGAACAAGCCGCTCACATGATGATGATCATCATCATCGCCACGGCAACACTAGTGAGCGGATGAAAGTGATTCTCTCATGAATACTTGATGTCGCTCCACGTTAGAAACAAGATGTTTGATCTGATCTCACCAGTGACTCTACCAACCTGAGGAGAGAGAAGACTCGCCTCCCCCGAGAGAACATGTCTCTGCCGGCCAACATGAAGCTCCACGACCTCGGCACCTTGAGGAGAGGTGAGACCTGGACCTGTCCATATGTATCTCAACAGAAGTTTATCGACGTTTTGATTGTTAACGATAACAAGAAGATGATAATAAACACCTTCTTGGTGTTTATTCTCATCTTCAAGGCTGAAAGATTTAAGTGAAAAAAATCAGATATTAGGGAAAAGTTCACGTAATATTTACTTTTTAAAAAAAATATTTTTATGGAATCTCACAGAGTACATCAAAATACTTCAATGAACGTTCTTTGTTTATCGAGTTATATTGAGTTAAACTTTGCAAATACAGACGACAAAGATGATGCTTTTGTTTTTCTAAATACCTCAGTTTATTTTTATTTGTCTTGGATTGACCTCCATTATTTAACTGAACAAAAATATGAATGAATTTTGCAAAAAATAAAAGATTAATTGATTAAAACAAAAGCAATTTAATTTAATTATTCATTAAAAACGAGTTAAAACTTCCTAAATATAAAACTGTTAATCCAATCAATTAAAAGAAAAGAAACAAAGCATTTAAAAAACAGAAATCAAAGTTACACTTTTTATTTAATTTATTTTATTATTAACCTGCAAACATCAACATAATTCATTCAATTTTTTGTTGAAATTAAACTTCCACTCCACTATATGGAGCTTTCATGTCCTGCGCAGCTAAAGAAACAATGAAATCTCGGCCTTGACTGAGGACAAGAGGATACAGTGGAATCCAGCATTTCTTTTAAGGCTGCTGTTTGAACATGTTTTGGTTTGAAAACAAAAGAATGCAGTTATGACTTCGTCAAGAGTCATGTGGTCTGTAAATACTACAACACCAGAGTCAAGTACTGGACAATACTACACATATATACTTGTTACTACACTATCACAACACCAGAGTCAAGTACTGGACAATACTACACATATATACTTGTTACTACACTATCACAACACCAGAGTCAAGTACTGGACAATACTAAACATATATACTTGTTACTACACTATCACAACACCAGAGTCAAGTACTGGACAATACTAAACATATATACTTGTTACTACACTATCACAACACCAGAGTCAAGTACTGGACAATACTACACATATATACTTGTTACTACACTATCACAACACCAGAGTCAAGTACTGGACAATACTAAACATATATACTTGTTACTACACTATCACAACACCAGAGTCAAGTACTGGACAATACTAAACATATATACTTGTTACTACACTATCACAACACCAGAGTCAAGTACTGGACAATACTACACATATATACTTGTTACTACACTATCACAACACCAGAGTCAAGTACTCGACAATACTTCACATATGTACTTGTTACTACACTATCACAACACCAGAGTCAAGTACTCGACAATACTACACATATATCCTTGTTACTATATATCGTATCGTTGACCCTGTATCCTGATACGTATAGTGTCGCCAGATGCTAATGCTAATGCGACGGTTTACAATTTTTTGCTAAACGTGTTGTCGAGACTTGTAGCCGTCTTGTAGCTCCGCTGCAGTAACACTATAGAACCACTAAGGGATTCTATCTCCATTCAAACACCTACTTAATCCCATAAGAGCAAAGCCCTTCCAGTAGTTATCAGTCAAATTGTATCGTCTCCTTTCCCACGTCACACTCATCGGTCAAAAGCTAAAACAAACAGCTTAAAAATCTGTCACTCGTTGAACTCTGAAATGTGTTTTTGATTTTCAGCTCGAGAAGCTGCTCAGCACAACGTGGTCGGAGAGAAGAAGAAGAGGAAGAAGGAGGAGGAGGACGAGGATCTGTCGTTAGCCTACGCTGCCAGAGGTCAGGAGAATCCTCTGGACACCTTCAACGTTCATGCTGGACTCGTGAGCCACGAGCTGTGAGTCACGCACTCGTCTTCCCTCCCGTCGTTTCACTTCTTCTTCTCTTCTTCTTCTTCTTCTTCTCTCTGGTCTGCAGGTTTCGCCAGATACCCCATGGTGGGCTACATCTACAAGGTGAGCAGCACCAGCAGCGAGGAGATCTGGCTCTGAACCCCAGACCCCGTCTGCATGCACAACGACGCCTCGGTCGCTCTGAACGGAAGCAACAAAAACTTTAACAAGTTTGATTTTGCATCAGTCGTTACAAATGTTATATTTTTTTGCATCCGGTCCTTCCAGGCCTGACGTCAAATCTACTTCATGTATAACTCATCAAATGGATTGAATGTATTCTCATGAAATATCTTGCACAAAATAATGTAAAAAACATGTATAATGTGTATAAAAGAATGTGTAATTAAACGTGTTGTTGAATTTCATCTCTTCACCTGTTATTCTCCAGTTCTACACCAGAGGGCGCCAGCAAAAGAGAGCTCGTTGTCAGGGCGTGTGCGTGTGTGTGTGTGCAGGTGTGTGTGCTTGTGGGTCACGAGGTTATGCGGTATTCTTTATGTTTCACACCGGAAAAAGTGATGCATTCTGGGAGCATCCTGCTTATTTCTTCTCATCACATGCTATATGTGAGTCTGACACAAATACAAACACCTGAAAAATACTACACATATATACTTTTTACTACACTATCACAACACCAGAGTCAAGTACTGGACAATACTACACATATATACTTGTTACTACACTATCACAACACCAGAGTCAAGTACTGGACAATACTACACATATATACTTGTTACTACACTATCACAACACCAGAGTCAAGTACTGGACAATACTACACATATATACTTGTTACTACACTATCACAACACCAGAGTCAAGTACTGGACAATACTACACATATATACTTGTTACTACACTATCACAACACCAGAGTCAAGTACTGGACAATACTACACATATATACTTGTTACTACACTATCACAACACCAGAGTCAAGTACTGGACAATACTACACATATATACTTGTTACTACACTATCACAACACCAGAGTCAAGTACTGGACAATACTACACATATATCCTTGTTACTACACTATCGCTATATATCGTATTGTTGCACCTGTATTATGATGATCACCAGATGCTTATGCTATGGTAAGTAATACTTTTAATAGCGCTATTCAACCACTAGAGGGATCTGTCTTTATTTAAACACCTACTGATCCCACTAACAGCAAAGCCCTTCCAGTAGTAATCCAACAAAATCAAGATATATCGTATCATATTGCATGATTCTTGACAAAACACCAAATACATACCTAATATGTGTGTATTTTTTCTCCTGAGTCAGCAAATTGCAAGTTGAGTGATAAATCTTCAAGAAAAACTTTTCATTTTGGTAAAAAATATTGTGTATAATTTACCCTGACCATATATTAACTCCTACTTCTTAAATTACATCTTTTTTAAGACAACCTGATGACAAAAAATAAATGAATCAGTTTTTAGGATTTGGTCGACACTTTGTGGTTTTTATTTGACTTTTGGATTTTTACGAACTTTTTACGAGGGATTTTGACACAAAAGCAAACCATCAATTTCAGCGTCGGCGTTCTCGCGTCCATCCTCCTCCTGACACCATCTGTCGCGAAGAGTGACGCTCACGTGTCTTCTTCGTTCTACTTCCTGTGCGCCGCGAGTGAAGTGACAGGAAGTGGCTCGCAGGTTCACTTCCTGTCGGCGCCAGTCGTCGGCAGCCCTCGGAGGAGATGAAGCGTCTTCTTCACGTCTTCCTGCTGCTGCTCTGGAGCCTCGGCGGTGAGTTTTGCGTCTCGAACCAGACGTCGGACGATTAACGACATGAAGTGACCCACCTCGCTGACCCAGGTGTGAAGGCCTCCGAGTCGTTCGACGTGAAGGTGACGGTCGTACCTGGAGGCTACAAGATCGTGTGCGACGGCAACAGGACGTTGATGAATGGTGACAAAGAAGTAGTTAAAGGCCTGCTGGAGTTCAAGGACGAGAACAGTCAAGAATACAAATGTGCTCAGAACGACAAGAGAGGGGATAACACAAAGATCTTTGTCAAGTTCAGGAGTAAGTTTGTTTGTTTTGTTCCTTCAATAGAGTTTATGTTTCTATCATGTTGTGTCTTTTTAAGATTTATAACTAATGTACACTTTTGTCTTTACGTCCCGTGTGTGTTTGTTTGTGTGTGTGCTTGTGTTTATGTGTGTGTCTGCGCTTGTATGCGTGTTTGTGTGTGTATGTGTGTGTGCGCTTGTATGTGTATTTGTGTGGGTGTGCGCGTGTTTGTGTGTGTATGTGTGTGTGCGCTTGTATGCGTATTTGTGTGGGTGTGTGCTTGTTTGTGTGTGTATGTGTGTTTGCTTTTGTATGCGTGTGTGTGCGTTTGTGCTTATGTGTGTGGGTGGGTGCGTGCTTGTGTGGGTGTGCGCGTGTTTGTGTGTGTATGTATGTGTGCGTTTGTATGCGTGTGTGTGTGTTTGTGTACGTGTGTGTGTGTGTGCTTGTGCGTGTGTTTGTGTGGGTGCGTGCGCATGTTTGCCTGTGCGTGTGTGGGTGTTTGTGTGTGTGTGTGTGTATGTGCGTCCTTGTATATGTGGGTGTGTGTGCGTTTGTGTGTGTTTGTGTGCATGGTTGTGCGTGTTTGTGCATGTTTGTGCGTGTGTGCGTTTGTGTGTGTGTTTGTGTGTGTGTGTGTGTGTGTGTGTGTGTGTGTGTCCAGCCTGTGACAACTGTGTGGAACTAGACGTCGCCTCCATCTCAGGTCTGCTCGTTGGAAACCTTGTTGCTACGATCATGATCGGATTCTCTGTTTATCTGGTGGCGTCCAAGGGTTCGTTGTTTTCACTTCCTTTAAAGCCCCAATAAGTAACGTCCTCTGGTGTTACTTCTTTCTTTCTTTCTTTCTTTCCTTCTTTACTATCTTTATTACAGTTTGTTTTCTTACCCTCCATTCATTCATTCTCCTTCCTTCCTTCTTTCCTTCTTTCTTTCTTTCTTTCTTTCTTTCTTTCTTTCTTTCTTTCTTTCTTTCTTTCTTTCTTTCTTTCTTTCTTTCTTTCTTTCTTTCTTTCTTTCTTTCTTTCTTTCTTTCTTTCTTTCTTTCTTTCCTTCTTTCCTTCTTTACTATCTTTATTACAGTTTGTTTTCTTACCCTCCATTCATTCATTCTCCTTCCTTCTTTCTTTCTTTCTTTCTTTCTATCTTTCTTTCTTTCTTTCTTTCTTTCTTTCTTTCTTTCTTTCTTTCTTTCTTTCTTTCTTTCTTTCTTTCTTTCTTTCTTTCTTTCTTTCTTTCTTTCTTTCTTTCCTTCTTTCCTTCTTTATTACAGTTTGTTTTCTTACCCTCCATTCATTCATTCTCTCTCTTTCACGCCTACATCACACTTTTTACAAACGTATTAACCATAATTCTCTCAACTCACTTCCTCCTTCTTTGTTGTTGTTCTTCTTTTTTTCAGTTTTTCTCTCCGCCTTTTTTCTTCCCTGTCTTTCCCAATTTTGTGTTTCTTTCATTCTTTCTTAGTGTATTTCTTTCTCTCTGTCTCTCTCTTTCTTTATTTCTTCCCTTTGCTGTCTTCCTGTCTTCCTTTCTTCCAAAGCTCACTTTAAATGACTAAAAAATAATAAAATAATAAAATAATAAAATTAAGTATTTTTACGATGTTTAAAGTTTTAATTCACCTCCACAGGAGCAGGCGGAGCTGCGACGCCCGGGTCGAGCTCCGAAGGTCATTACCAGGTACGTTGACTCGTGAACAGTTTTTTTTTAAAGTTTTTTTAATCAAATAATTTTCGGAACTTTTCTCCCTCAGAAACTGGTCAAGCGCACCGACACGTACGACAAACCCAAGCGGAGTCGCAAACCTGAAGTCAAATGAAAGACTTGATTACATCTTCTCTCCTTTCTCTTGAAGAGTTTTCTTTCCATTTACTCGTCTTGAATTTCCTTTTCTGTCTTTCGCCAACATTTATTCGTTATCTTTATATTTGAAAACCAACAGGGTGCCAGTATATTTGACTCATGTTGGGATGAAATGAAAATAAAAAACATGATTTGATTAAAACTGTAAATGATGTGTTTGTTTTTGTCTTTTAAAGATTTAGACTAAATCTGCCACAAACTGAATAACACATGAATTCCATCCGTGTGAGTCTTAAGTTGTTTCTTGTATATAAGTAAGAAATTTATATTTATAGAACGCTTTTCCAGACCAGGGTCACAAAGCGCTTAAACAATCAAAACAATACTCAATAAAATATATACTTTAAAAGGTCAAGAATACACCGAGACAAAGAAAAGAGATAGAGTATTAAGGATCAGAGAAATGTGAGTTCTTCTACTAGAGCAGCTCAGAATTCTCACTGAGTTTTGTATGAACTGCAGGCGAAACAGATCCTTCTTGTTTAGACACAAACATAAACTGTTACAATAATCTAAACAAGAATACATATATATATGTTTAATCGAAAACAAAAATACAATCTTAAAATAATGAAATTGAAATCTTTTGGTAACAGAAGATGCATTTAGTTAGAAATCCAAAGTTTACATCGGGATAAATCACACAAAAATTAAAAAGAAAACTAAAGAAATGATGAATTAAAAAAAGTTGCTTTGAGACTTTATCCTTCCAGCTGCTCTTGAAAAATGACTATCGAAACCAAATCGATTTGTTTGCTTCTCTTGAGCGTCAAGTTTTCCGTTCTGTGCTACGATGAGGTGAGCTTGAGTGACAGCTCTGTGGTGAATCAATCGTCTCCTAGCAACGCTCGACAATCACATGAAGTCACGAATGATGAACGTGTTCCGTCGGACTGTGAATATGAATTTGTAACAATTTTACAGGATCAAAATCACTTTTTATTGGAAAAAACATCATATTTCAAGCATTTTTTGTTTACTTTTTTTCACAATACATTAATAAATTCAGTGTAAAATTGAATATGGAAGAAAAAAATCGATGTAAACAAAATTAATTGTCAGAGATTTGTTGTAAAATAAAATCATTGTTAAACCGAATGTATTTCATTGAATTTATTTACATCACATTTGATTTAACTGACTTGTTAACACTAAATAATTTTAAGATTTTTTTTACACATTTTAAATTTTAATTTTAAAAAACAAATTCAAAGTCTGATTTTGATGCTGCAAAAGTTTGGTGATAAACATTGAAATCAAAATTTTTATGTAACACATTTACTTCCATTGGAAAAACACAACTTTATTTTGTACATGTAATAACCTGAATTATTTTGTAAATAGATTCACCTTTTCCGTCTCAATTGATCAACAAATAAAATGACAAAGATTTAATTCTCTCTTCTTGTGTTTACTTTTTAAAAACTTTTTAAAAAATCTGCCTGCACCAGATATTCTTGCGCGACAACTACAGCAGGTTCTTTGTCGCCATAAATTTTGGCATAAATTCAGGAGAACATCTTTGTTGAAGTATAACGTGTTGCGTCGTTTACTACGTTATTAATTAGTCACATGATCACTTTGAGGTTTTCCTTCACTGTGGTTCACTATGACAGGTTTTCGTCTGTGGTTTGTGTCATAAAATATATGGTGTTTGTTTCTAGATACTAGGAAAGCTGTGAGCCTCAGTTGTCGTGTTTTTTTCCGTGAAGAACCGAAATTCTCCAGGTCCTCCGTTTAGGAAACAAATCTCTGCGTGTCAACAAGTGTTTTTGCCACAGTGACAAACGGTATAGTTAGGATAGATGATCGAATCGATATTTGAACGCCGTGTGATCGACCGTCTCCACGGTTACGATCGACCTATCGATGTATACTGTAGTGACATGTTCGATCTGTTGCCAGGTTTAAATCATGTTTTCTGCACTTGATTGAGTTGATATGAATTTGTATCACTTATTTTTTACAGCATCAAATTCAAACTTTGAATTTAAAAAAGCCTCTAATTTCTGTTGTTTTTTTTGCTCATGCATTAAAACATTTAGTGTAAAATCCAATGTGCCAAAAAATGAAACATCTTTTAAATAAATTCAATTTAAAACTAAATCAATGTTACATAAAAATTGAATTTCTTTATGTATATTTTTTTCTATTGAAATTTTACATTAGATTTTTTCCATGGAACTGTTGACACACAGTTGAAAATCAAAAAGACACTATTTCACAACAACCAAACTTTCAGTTACACAAACAAAGGAGACGAGACGTCGCACAAACTCTCTTCCCACACAAAACCTTGAGCACGAGTGACTGCGACAAAGGTTTGTTCAAACCTCACAGAAGCCACTTCCTCTCGAGCGACAGATCATTTCCGAGAACCTCTCGATCCAAATGTTGCGTTTTTCCTTCCATCTCGGACACGATCGGAAATACAAGTTAAAAAGTAACATTTTTACAAACAAATCTGTTCTTAGAATAAACGCTTGTGTCGCTCGTTTCAACATCTTCTTCTTCTTCTCCAGGATCTCGTCGTCCTTTTTTTTTCTCAAGATGATCTTCCTTCCGTCGGTTCCTCAGCCGGTCCTCATAGAGTAGGGGTCGTCGGAGCGAGTGTGAGGAGAAAGACCCTGAAACACATCAGTTGTTCGTTTGTCGTCTGTTTATCTTCACTTTTCTATCTGACGGATGATTCCTTCACCTCTTCCTGCTCTCCCT
This sequence comes from Callionymus lyra, assembly GCF_982586985.1. Taxonomy (NCBI): domain Eukaryota; kingdom Metazoa; phylum Chordata; class Actinopteri; order Syngnathiformes; family Callionymidae; genus Callionymus; species Callionymus lyra. The sequence goes on from NC_141824.1 coordinate 7,292,599, forward strand.
CCATCATTTATTATGAATCCTTTCTTCATCATTATCTTCTCTTAATCCTTCATCGTCTCCCTGAATTCCATCCCTCTCTCTTTCTCTTCTTCTGTTCTGAATCTTCTGTCTTCATTATAGTTTCCTTTACTACTTGTTCCTCCTTTACCTTGGATTTCATCATTCTTTCCTTCTTTCATTGATTATTCCATTTATGATTTTATTCTAAATCCTAATTAAAATGTCATTAAAAAACTTTTTTTTTACGTAACAAAGTAATAATGAATAATTGGAAGGAGCGAAGGATGGATTAAAGTAGGAAACGTGAGAAAATTGTCAAAGAAAAAAGGGCATAAAAATGAATAAAGAAAGATTAAAAGCAAATGTCGAAGATGCAACTGGAAGAAGGACGAGACGTGAACTGAAGAAGCAACGAAGGTGAAGGTTTGAAAAAATGAAAGAAACAACAGAAGTAGTTTCAAGGTCTTTAAATGTGAGTTTAAAATTTAAAAAGTAATAATATACAGTATAAAATACTAAGAACTAAAACTAACTATCAACTCCATCTTTCCTTTGATCTCATCCTTCAAAGTCACTTCTTTTCACCAGTGATTTTCTCCTGCTCTCAACTACCAAATTACTTTCAATCTTTCTCCGTTGTTTACTTTTTGTTCCTCCTTTCTTTTTCCCTTAGACTTCATCATTCTCTCCTTCTTTCATTGATTATTTCATTGGTTTCTTTCCTTCTTTTGATCCTTCAGCAGTTTCTTTTTCTTCCATCTTCCGTCTTGAATTTTTTATTTCCTTTCATCCTACTTTTGTTTTCGTCTCTAGACAACTTGTTTTATTTCTTTCTCTTATTTGTAAATAGTTACTTTTGTTTTCTCTTTTACCTGGAATTTTTAGTTCACCTAGTATTTTAACTGTCTATGATTCATATCTTTGAGACCTGAAAACTACTTCTGGTATTTCTTTCAGTTTTTCAAAACTTCACCTTCGTTGCGTCTTCAGTTCACGTCTCGTCCTTCTTCCAGTTGCATCTTCCACATTAGCTTTTAGTCCTTCTTTATTCATTTTTATGCCTTTTTTTCTTTAACAATTTTCTCATGTTTCCTACTTTAATCCATCCATTACTTTGTTACGTAAAAAAAAAAGTTTTTTAATACAATTTTAATTAAGATTTAGATTAAAATCGTCAATGGAATAATCAATGAAAGAAGGAGAGAATGATGAAGTCTAAGGTAAAGGAGGGAAAAATAAAGGAGGAACAAATAGTAAACAACGGAGAAAACGATTGAAGGAAACTGTAATAAAGACAGAAGATTCAGAACAGAAGAAGAGAAAGAGAGAGGGATGGAATTCAGGGAGACGATGAAGGATAAAGAGAAGACCACAGAACTTGAGTTTCTTGTGCTTTTAATTAAAATGTATTATTATTATATAATAAAAAACTAACTAATCTATGTATATTTGTCTATGTTTTCAAAACTATATTTCCTTTTATTTTGTTGATTTCCTTCTTCTAACCGTCACATTTCTAACAAAGTATTACAGAAACTTTACATTTATCTCTTGATTTGCTTTTTTCATGTCAACACTTCCTGTTTTTTATTCTGTAGAAAACAGTAGTTGTCAGGACGAGTGTTAATCATGAGTCATGTCTTAAATTGTGACGATGACGCAAGTCGAGACAATCAAACCAGCATTTGTGAGTATATTATTTTCCATACAACAACAAAAACTATTGTACGATAACGAGAATTCTGAGCCACTCTAGTAGAAGAACTCACATTTCTCCGATCCTTAAAACTCTTCACTGGCTTCCAGTTTCTTTCAGGATCATTTTAAAATTCTGGTTCTTACTTTCAGATCTATTCATGGTCAGACCTTCCATCAGTGATCTGATCCAGACTTACACCCCAGCTCGGGCTCTGAGGTCTGTGGATCAGAATCTACTGATGGTTCCTGAACTTCCGGACCAGAGGAGAGAAATCCTTCCAGACTGTTGCTCCTAAGCTTTGGAACCATCTCTGTGTTTGATGATCTACTGACTCCTTTAAGAAACATCTGTGTTTGATGATCTGCTGACTCCTTCAAGAAACATCTGTGTTTGATGATCTACTGACTCCTTCAAGAAACATCTGTGTTTGATGATCTACTGACTCCTTCAAGAAACATCTGTGTTTGATGATCTACTGACTCCTTCAAGAAACATCTGTGTTTGATGATCTACTGACTCCTTCAAGAAACATCTGTGTTTGATGATCTACTGACTCCATCAAGAAACATCTGTGTTTGATGATCTACTGACTCCTTCAAGAAACATCTGTGTTTGATGATCTACTGACTCCTTCAAGAAACATCTGTGTGTGATGATCTACTGACTCCTTCAAGAAACATCTGTGTTTGATGATCTACTGACTCCTTCAAGAAACATCTGTGTGTGATGATCTACTGACTCCTTCAAGAAACATCTGTGTTTGATGATCTACTGACTCCTTCAAGAAACATCTGTGTTTGATGATCTACTGACTCCTTCAAGAAACATCTGTGTTTGATGATCTACTGACTCCTTCAAGAAACATCAGTGTTTGATGATCTACTGACTCCTTCAAGAAACATCTGTGTTTGATGATCTACTGACTCCTTCAAGAAACATCTGTGTTTGATGATCTACTGACTCCTTCAAGAAACATCTGTGTTTGATGATCTACTGACTCCTTCAAGAAACATCTGTGTTTGATGATCTACTGACTCCTTCAAGAAACATCTGTGTTTGATGATCTACTGACTCCTTCAAGAAACATCTGTGTTTGATGATCTACTGACTCCTTCAAGAAACATCTGTGTTTGATGATCTACTGACTCCTTCAAGAAACATCTGTGTTTGATGATCTACTGACTCCTTCAAGAAACATCTCAAGACACTTTTACTAAACCCCTAAACAATAATAATTACTCACTTACTCACTTAACTATGGGTTAACTTGCTATTAATGGAAACATTTGTGTTGACCATGAAAACCTCACGGCAGGATCGATCCAATATATTTATTTCGATTTTTGTCTCTGGTAAAGGTATGTCAATAATAATAATGTCGTTTATCGTTTACATCTCTCTTTTTTTTCTTCCTTTCTTTTCTTTTAATTTGAATAACTTCCATCTATTCGTTAATCTACAAACTATACTTTTGATTTCTTTGGAAAACAACCGTTTGCTTGACATTTATCTCTCAAATATCTTTTTTTTTTACCCTTTCATAACATCCTTGTCTTTATTAAATAAACTTACAATCATTTATTTTGGCAGCATCATCATGATTTTAACTTCTAGAGATTGAAGACTTTACCTCGTACAAAGGCGACGGCGTCGGCCGCACTCGGCCTCCAGAACTGGTCGATTCTTCGTAACGAAACAAAGAAAAATACATGTTATTTCTCGGTTGAATTCAACAAAAAATGTGTTTAGACTCGTTGTGACCAGCGCGCGACAACACATCGCCTCATTTTTTGACTTTTAAAAACCCTTGTTTGACTCACTTTGTGTGCGTTTGCCTCGACCGCATCTGTAGACCACGACCATCAGGACCACGGTGAACAACACGTCCACAACGATGGCGGCGAGAAACGTCAGGCCGTCCAGCTCGAAACAGTTGTCGCAGACTGAGAAGAGGAAGCAGAGGTTTGGATCCTGCAGGCGTGGATACAACTCGCATGTTAACGTGAGAATCGAAAGGAAGTTGATATTTTGTTGAAGAATAGATTTGAAATAAATGATGATTTCGTGTTTTTTTTTATGGTCTTTTAAATGAAAGAGTGTAGAACTGAACATTTACGGCAAAACATCATGATTTGGAAAGTTTGGATTTTCTGCCAATGAGCAGGAATCGTGACTTTTCACCCTCTTCAGTGTGTGTTTGTACAAAACTCTCTTTTCATTGAAATATTGACATCGGAAAATGATCTTAAGCTCCACCAACTTGAAACACTTCTGGAGATCAAATCTTGTTGACCATAACCACACCCACTCTGCCGTGGTTGGTCAAACATGGAGGTTTGTCACCGCACGTCATCAACCCCCGGAAGTCTGCACCTCCAAGGGACTCGTTGTATAAACAAAGCGGGGTGTGATTACAGCTGGCTGGAGGAGAGGAGGAGTGAAGCCATTATTGCATCGTTATGGACTCTCATAACCTCTCGTTCGCCCATATTTCAGAGCAACTTTATAAACTTATAATTGGAAAACTTGGTCAAAATGAGGAAATGACTGCATCTTGAAGAGAAGAACATTTACCACTTTTTTCCCCCTCTAACTGGGGTCTGAAATTTCTTTTGGTCCACATAAAGTGAGTTGGGGGGCGGATTTGGCCCCCGGGCCTGGATTTTGTCCTATAAGTATCAGCTTGAATCATCATATTTTGGACTTTCCCAATGCGTGTGAAAATATATGATTATTGGTCTTTTGCTTCGCTGATAGCTTGAACGCATTATTTGTGTTTATTCATTCTTGGTTTTTATGTGTTTTTTTCAGGGGCACTGATCAAAAAAACAAAACAAAACAAAGTCAAGCTTTTCTTCTAAATATTGCTCAGCGTGGGCAGATCAATAGCAGAGGCCCAGAGACGGAGCCAAGGGGAACGCCGTTGCTCATCCGATGAGCCGAGTGTCATTGTTTCGGAAACAATCGAGGAGGACGTGACAAAAAAACCCAAAAAAACAACGTATGGCGAAGAGAAAGAGTGTAAAGGATGACTTAAGAAATCATTTTATTTACGTGGGTTCAAAGTATGAAAACCTGAAAGATATTTTCTTGTAGCAGATTAAAACGATAATATCAGAAGCAAGTATTATTGCTACGCTAACGATAAAGCTATACGACTATACACTGGTAAAAGTATTTTTTATAAACACATCGAGAAGAATAAATTGAACAAACTCTATGTCGACTAAAAATACAAAAAGCGTGTTAAGAGTAACTTTCACTCACCTTTTCCTTCCACGTAGAAATAATATTTATTGTCACCACTTTGCCATTTGTAAAGACCTCTGTTGGTTTCATCATATTTTAGGGTCATTTCTGTGCCATTTTGTTTTATTTTCCCAGCTTGAAACCAGCTTCCCTTCTTGGGGTATGTCATCTTGAAGGTCTCCCTCCAGAAAGATACATCAGCTTTAAAGAGAAGAACAAGAGAATGGTTGACATCAACTTAATCGTGGATTAAAACAAGTCTAACGGTTATTTATAACAAACACAAATACCGACCTCCATCCACTGCGTTCACCAGGCCGATGTTGAAGATGGTGAAGAAGAGCAAGACGACCCCGGTCTGCCGCCTCATACTCAAGCATGTATCGGTTCCAAGTCAAAGAAGTTTTTGTGTCTCCGAGCGAGAGAAAGAGTTTAGAATACGTTGTGTGTTGAGACGGAGGAAGAAGAAGATCTCAGGTCCATCACACACGTGTGGAACACCTCACAGGAAGTCACAGTTAGACCTCAGACCTGAAACTCAGATGCTTATCGCACACATCTCTCATGGTTTTTTTTTTGAAGAAAATAAATAAAATGGAACAGGTGAAAAAAATGGTGAAAAGCCACATGAGACGAACTGCTACTAATGTATAACGACAACAAGATATTTTGATTTATTTCAAATCCGTTAATCATTTAAAATAATATCTTGTCAGGTTATATGACGAGGAAACTTTAAAACAACAGCAAATACAAACATAATTCTTTTAACCATTTTTTTTAACACATCTGCTGATGCCACTTATATGGTTTACTACTGTTATTACAACTACAAGCTACTTGTATTGTAGTAACTCCGTCAATAACTAATATAATTTGACATTAAACCCTTTTTAAAGTAACGTGTTTAGAAACATCAGTCCATGACTCGAGGTCCTGGTTCGCCTCCAAGTGGCGAAAACGTGGCATTACATTCGTTCATTAAAGCCCAGATATAAGAAAATAATGTGTTTGTTTTACTAATTTACACAATAACTTACACTAAAATTAACTGTTCATCGTGAAGTTCGTAACAAGCCGGTTTATTAGCCTTTAAGATATAATTAATGTGTCCTTAACTCACTGTCTTAATTCTATATAATACATTAAACTTTATTTACTTTCTTTCTCAATAATTTATTTTTATGTCAATATTTGAAACAAAATTGTTTTTTTTAATGTATATATATATATATATATTATAATAAATACATATATTATATTTAAAAATCGTTTCATTTTTACCACCTTTTGCACCATAAATACTATAGTACTTGTAAATACACTTACTTGTTTATTCATAGAAGTAAGAATGTGTTCATTGTTTAAATATTAACTCAGTTTCTAATATTTTCCCAATATTTGTAACATAAGCATCGACCAAAATTTATCAAAAATGATCACAAAATATAATCAACAGTAATACTAACAACTACACACCAAAAGACAATAAAAACAACAACAACACATATAACAGAATCAAATATATATTTTAAGTTAATATTTTATTTGAAAAAAAACGCCAATCTTTGTTATAATGCAAACATTTTTGGATTCATGTGTTCACTGTTCACTGTTTTAATGAAAATATACAATCACTGTTTCCAAAAATTCTATCAACAACTTTTTTTATCAGTATATATATATAGTATATATATCAGCGAATACACAACAGACAGTATTATCTTCTGCGGAACATGTACTAAAGTAGTCATACTTTATTATTATTTAAAATGTTTTCATCCGCTTAAATATTTTATTTGAATTATTTATGAGAGATTATTACATCTGACAAGGAGATTATTAAGTGTTTTGTCTGTTTATCTGTTAACAATATATTTATAAATATATAGAAATAAATACAAATTATGTAATAATAATTTGGAACCTAAGCATCGACAACAATGTAAATAATATCGAGATTGAGAGTAAAACTAACAACTACATGTTAAGTTAATAGTTTATTTTAAAAAGGGATATATTTGTACTTGTACTTTGTACTTTTTTATTCGTGGGTTCCGTGATATATATATATATATATATATATATATATATATATTAAAAAACAACAACAACTGAGGAGACCCTTGAGCTCCCACCACAAATATACCATATATATATATTTATACATTTATATATATATATATAAGTTATATATTTGTAAATCACAGTTGTTTGTAAATCATTTTTCATTCGTGGGTTCTGTGATATATATATATTACCTTTTTGCGACTACATATACTTTAGTTTAATGGTTTCCTCCTCTTAAATATGTATTACACCTGCCAAGGAGATTAAGTGAACCTCGGTTTACAAAATAAAATAAATAAAAATATATAAATATGAATGAAAGAATAATTTGGAACATAAGAACCGGCTCCAATATAAATAATATCAAAAGAATAATAACATGATAAATGACAAAAACACACTAAAAAAACGATATAATTAACGTTAATTTAAGTTAATATTTTTTTTACATCTTGTACGATTTATTATCAAAGTGTCAATCACAGCTGTGTGAAAACTGATCCTTGTCAAAGTTGTGTAACACTTTTGAACGATAAGAAGAAAAAAAAAAGAAAAAAAGTTTGACGCAGCAGCCAAACAGGTTCGAGGACTTTTGCAAAGGAATCCTGAGATTCTTGGGTTCGACGCGCGGAGAGAGAGAGACTCGAACCCGAGACTCGCTGGACTCGTTTCCTCGGTGGGAGGATCTGATCCTCAAACCAGTCCTGAAGGCGACGAGTCCAGACGCGTCTTTTCCTCTGGATCTCACAAGGAAAAAAAAAAAAAACAACCGAGGAGACCCTCGAGCTCCCACCACAGACTCGACCCAGAAGGAGTTCTTTTTATTTTCAATTTTTTTTTTTAAAGGGGGGTCTTTGGTTCGAATCCCCATGTGCGGGAACAGACTTGATCTTCTCTTCGTCCTGCTTGGACTCACAGGTGAGACACGTTTTTATTTCTTACTAAAAAACAACTTGTATTCGAGAAGAATTTTAAAAGTTCAACCCAACCCAAAAAAAACAAAAACAAACAAACATCCTCTTGAACTCAAGACCTCCTCAAGTCCGGGGCTCCAGGGACCTCTAAAGCCGAGCTCCGTGCGTCACTGCGATGGCTTTTCTCAGAACCTCTTCCTCCTCTTCCTCCTCTTCCTTGGAAGCCATAAAACTCCATCAAAAATCCAAACGACGTTGTGTTTTCCTGCCTTTCTTTCCTCCCCCGCCGATGCGCATCCGCGCCTCCCAGATCCCAGGATGGCGTCCAACTTTCCCTCCCTTGACAGATGCTTGAAGTCACTTTCCTCTGTAATCCCGCGCGTCGCTGGTCATCCGTGCACGTCGGTTAACCTTGAGGTAAATAAGTGGATTATAGTGAAGAAGCTGCTTATGTGGACGCAGATGGAGACACAAATACTCTCCTGGTCACGTGATCACAAGAGGATCTGGTTCAATCGTTTTCTCTAAAAACCAAACACACATCAGGAACATCTCATTCCAGGGCGGATTTATTTTTTACCCACAATCCTTGTTTATTCTTCAGGGAGAGAGACGACGTCATCTGAGGGTGACGAGTCTCGTAGAGTTGTCGTAATGTTTTGAGAGTTTTCTTGGAGTCAAGTTGTGTTTTTGTTTCTTACTCCGGACGTGACATTGGAACTCATTTGGGGCCAAAAAGTTCGATTTTTTATTTCTTAGCCACGAAATTCGTATTATTTATGATTTCGTAGCCAGGAAAGCTCGTATGATTCAGTATTTTTAGACCATAAATCTCTTATGATTTGTTATTTCTTGGCAATGAAATTTGAACGATTTATTATGTCTAGAAATTCATACAATTAATTATTTCTTAGCCATGAAATTTGTACGATCATTTCATAGTCACGAAGTTTGTACGATTTATTATTTCTTAGCCACGAAATTCGTATTATCTATATTTTCGTAGCCAGGAAAGTTTGTATGATTCATTTTTTTTTTTACCATAAATCTCGTACGAATTGTTTATTTTTTGGCAATGAAATTTGTACGATCATTTCATAGTCACGAAGTTTGAACGAATTATTATTTCCTGGCCACAAAATTGGTCTGATTTGTTTTTTCTTGGCCACGAAGTTCTTACAATTGATAATTTCTACAAGTAATTTGTACAAGTAATTATTTCCAGGCCGCAAAATTTGTGCAATTGACTATTTCTTGGACACTTGATTCGTACATTTTATTATTTCTTAGCCACGAAGTTTGTACGATTTATTATTTCATGGCCACAAGATTCGTATGATTTGTTATTTCTTGGCTATGGAATTTGTCCAGTGTATTATTTTCTCGCCGTGAAATTAGGATTTATTATTTCTTAATCACGAAGTTTGTACGATTTATTATTTCTTAATCACGAAGTTTGTACAATTTATTATTTCTTAATCACGAAGTTTGTACGATTTATTATTTCTTAATCACGAAGTTTGTACGATTTATTATTTCGTAATCACGAAGTTTGTACGATTTATTATTTCGTAATCACAAAGTTTGTACGATTTATATATTTCTATATCCATCCATCCATCCATCCATCCATCTAATCACGAAGTTTGTACGATTTATTATTTCGTAATCACGAAGTTTGTACGATTTATTATTTTGTAATCACGAAGTTTGTACGATTTATTATTTCGTAATCACGAAGTTTGTACGATTTATTATTTCTTAATCACAAAGTTTGTACAATTTATTATTTCTTAATCACAAAGTTTGTACGATTTATTATTTCTTAATCACAAAGTTTGTACGATTTATATATTTCTATATCCATCCATCCATCCATCCATCCATCCATCCATCCATCCATCCATCCATCCATCCATCCATCCATCCATCCATCCATCCATCCATCCTTCCATCCAACTATCAATCCATCCAACTATCAATCCATCCATCCATCCATCCATCCATCCATCCATCCATCCATCCATCCATCCATCCATCCATCCATCCATCCATCCATCATCCATCCATCCATCCATCATCCATCATCCATCCATCCATCCATCCATCCATCCATCCATCCATCCATCCATCCATCCATCCATCCACCCATGAATAATGAAAACAACTATTTTTTTTAAAACCTCACAAATATCAAACACACAAATATCGGGAAAATGTTTTTGCACTTTTTGGCCGCCACTTTTTGTGGCAAGAGACAAACCTAGTCACATGACCAGTTCACCGCGTGTTAACCAATCAGAGCCGAGACTGAGGAAAACAGGAAGAAGAAGAAGAAGAAGAAAGAAACATCTCAGGCTCGTAACGTCTCAGGAGCCTCGGATGGAACCAGAGACGATAGCGTCGAAATGTTTTCATGAAACCACATTGTTGACATTCACCATTTTGACATTCCACTAACTTTAGACCCTACAATATATTATTTCATAGCCACAAAATTCGTATGATTTGTTATTCCTTAGCCATTAAAATCGTACGATTTATCGTTTCATAGCCACGAAATCCATACTTTTAATTATTTCCTGGCCACGAAATTTGTAAGTTTTTAATATTTCTTAGCCACGAAGTTCGTACGATTTATTATTTCTTGGCTGTGAAATTTGTTCTTGATCCTGTCAATTTATCTCCTTTTTTCTATGTGTTTTTTTTAATGATATATATATTAAATAAAACCCTCTTACTTTTCAAAATAAACTTCCAATAATAGCCTTTATTAGTTTTTATTAGTTTTACATAATTTGGTTTTAAATTAATTCAGTTTTTGATACTTGATTTGGTTACAAACAATGAATTTTGGTTTATTATGGATTATTTTTAATTTGATTTAAGGGGAAATTCTCACAAATTAAAACCTTTTTTGACCCGAAGGAGTGGAAAGAAATATGTTTGTGGTATCCCTTGTGTTGTCTCTGGGTCAAGGTGACCCGAAGGCGTGAAAACAAATGTGTTTGTGGTATCCCTTGTGTTGTCTCTGGGTCTATGTGACGCTAAGGCATGAAAACAAATGTGCTTGTGGTATCCCTTGTGTTGTCTCTGGGTCTATGTGACGCTAAGGCATAAAAACAAATGCGCTTGTGGTATCCCTTGTGTTGTCTCTGGGTCAATGTGACCCTAAGGCATGAAAACAAATGTGCTTGTGGTATCCCTTGAGTTGTCATAGACCCAGAGGCATGAAAACAAATGTGCTTGTGGTATCCCTTGTGTTGTCTCTGAGTCTTTGTGACTCTAAGGCATGAAAACAAATGTGCTTGTGGTATCCCTTGTGTTGTCTCTGGGTCTTTGTGAGCCTAAGGCATGAAAACAAATGTGCTTGTGGTATCCCTTGTGTTGGCTCTGGGTGTATGTGACCCTAAGGCATGAAAACAAATGTAATTGTGGTATCCCTTGTGTTGTCTCTGGGTCAAGGTGACCCGAAGGCGTGAAAACAAATGTGTTTGTGGTATCCCTTGTGTTGTCTCTGGGTCTATGTGACGCTAAGGCATGAAAACAAATGTGCTTGTGGTATCCCTTGTGTTGTCTCTGGGTCTATGTGACGCTAAGGCATAAAAACAAATGCGCTTGTGGTATCCCTTGTGTTGTCTCTGGGTCAATGTGACCCTAAGGCATGAAAACAAATGTGCTTGTGGTATCCCTTGAGTTGTCTCTGGGTCTATGTGACCCAGAGGCATGAAAACAAATGTGCTTGTGGTATCCCTTGTGTTGTCTCTGGGTCTTTGTGAGCCTAAGGCATGAAAACAAATGTGCTTGTGGTATCCCTTGTGTTGTCTCTGGGTGTATGTGACCCTAAGGCATGAAAACAAATGTAATTGTGGTATCCCTTGTGTTGTCTCTGGACTCGAAAACTAGTCTCTAGGAGTTTCATCGACAGAAAAAGAAACTGAAACGTATATTTTCTGCTGTTAAGAACAAAAATAATGTTTTATTTGAAAGATTTTAACATCTGTTGTTCAGACTTTCAACATTTTTAATGGATTAATCAAGAAAACAAAAATGTCACAAATGGTTCAAACAAAAACTGAACGTGTCTCGCACTAGAGATCCAGAGTCTTTACCGAAAAGCTTAAAAACGTCTTCATTAACTTTGAGAAAAACAAGTCTTAGTTTTATACGCTGAGAACAAAACCAGCTCAATATTTATGAGCTTCAGTCACAAAAAGTTTTCACATTTTCACAATCGTCGCCTCGACTCTCATGACAAGCGGCAGCTCGTCCTGACCGACAGGTTCCACACACACACACACACACACACACACACACACACACACACACACACACACACACACACACACACACACACACACACACACACACACACACACACACACACACACACACACACACACACACACACACACACACGTATCTTCAGGTCATTTTTCGAGTCCCTGACGGGCCGCTGGTGTCGACACACCTTCGGACGAGGTCGAGCTTTTGTGTTGATGGGATTGTCGCAGGGAGTGTGTGTGTGTGTGTGTGTGTGTGTGTGTGTGTGTGTGTGTGTGTGTGTGTGTGTGTGTGTGTGTGACAAGTGTGTGAAGTGTTTGAACACGAAGGCCTGGAGCTTAACGTACTTGAGCGCGATGTGTAGAAAAAAGGATTTGTTTTGTTTTCGCTCCACGTTTGTCGGAAACCACTGAGACGTTTGTAAACTGGCTCTTACAATGACACTGTTTTATTTAGTGAAACCAAAAGCATTAGATGAAATGATGTGACATGATGTGACACCCTTGTGTTGTCTCTGGGTCAAGGTGACCCGAAGGCCTGAAAACAAGTGGGTTTGTGGTATCCCTTGTGTTGTCAGTGGGTCAAGGTGACCCGAAGGCCTGAAAACAAATGTGTTTTTGAAATCCCTTGTGTTGTCCCAGGGTCAAGGTGACCCGGAGGTGTGAAAACAAATGTGTTTGTGGTATCCCTTGTGTTGTCTCTGGGTCTATGTGACCCGAAGGTCTGAATACAAATGTGTTTGTGGTATCCTCTGTGTTGTCTATTGGTCACGGTGACCCGAAGGCCTGAAAATAAATGTGTTTGTGGTATCCCTTGTGTTGTCTCTGGGTCTATGTGACCCGAAGGTCTGAATACAAATGTGTTTGTGGTATCCTCTGTGTTGTCTATTGGTCACGGTGACCCGAAGGCCTGAAAATAAATGTGTTTGTGGTACCCCCTTGTGTTGTCTATGGGTCACAGTGACCCGAAGGCCTGAAAAAAGAAATGTGTTTGTGGTATCCCTTGCATTGTCTCTGGGTCTATGTGACCCGAAAGCATGAAAACAAATGTGTTTGTGGTATCCCTTGTGTTGTCTCTGGGTCAAGTTGAATGACCGCCACCACCTTATATGTATAAATGGAAACCAGGGAGGTTGTCGACCTTAACCCAAGGGTCTTGACCCCTATAACTCGTCTTGACCCCTATAACTCTAAGTTACACAAAATATGTTAAACATATTTTCAACCACTAGTCGACATGTAACTGCGTGTAAAATAATAAATCAATCAATAACCAGATTATTGTATGAACCTGATGCTTTTTGTAAAAAATACTATAATCTCTTAGGAAAAAAAAAGTGAATTTTGTTTGTGAAAAACATAAAACTTGTTTAATATCGTTATTATTACACAGTTAATTTAATCTACACTTTTTTGTCATTTTGATCAATTGAAACATAAGTCCGAAAAGAACCAACACCTGACTGAGTTTTACCTTTTTTAAATAAAAGTATTTTCTTACAATAAAAGCATCAGAACATTTCCAGTACACCACTGTAACATGTGGCTCTTACAATGACACTGTTTCTTTAATCTTTTAGTTTTAGGAAGATGAGAATCATTTAAAAACAGCTTCTTCTTCTTCTGTCTTTTAAAAAAAAAAGTAAAAATGTTTTCGGGACAAAAGGACGATGATGTAAAACAACTTCAGAGACTAAGTGTTCAGTGAAGTGAACACAGATCGTAAAATTCAACAGAAAAAAAATGCTGAATGACTAGAAATTTGTGTTGAAGCTCATTCACATCGAATTTAGTGTGTGTTTGTTCTTAAGTTAATGTTTTAGTGTCTGTTTTGACTCTTTCTATCGTCCTTTCTCATCGTTTAACTAAAGTATGTTGAGAGTTATTTGATAAATTGTTAAATTTATGTTGTTAAACAACAACTTCAGCAGTTTTGAAGTTCAATCAAACAATATTCAACTATAATCAAATAATTTTCAACTATAATCAAATCATTTTGAACTAATTTTCCAGTTCTTACTGGACTAACCTGATCACTGGCATCGTGACTAAACACAGATCAATAATTCATTGAAACCTCTTTAATCTGCCGTCACATCAGTGTTGACGCCTCCTCTGAACACTGTCTGAAGGTGTCAGAGGTTGTCGGGTGTGTCCGGGAGCGAGAGACAATGTCAGAGGCGTCACCGAGCGTCACTGAGGAGCAAATACTCTCCGTGGGTTTGTCGTGAAGAACTGATGATGATGTGTTTCCTGTCAGAGAAACAATCGTGTTTCCTGAGAACTGACCGGAGGATCGACTTCATTATTACTGTGTTGTTACTTTACTAGTTATTGAATGTGTTTGATATCAAAGGAGATACATGTTCATGTTGATCCTGTGACCTATTTGTCCAAATGTGTTTGTGGTATCCCTTGTGTTGTCTCAGGGTCAAGGTGACCCGGAGGCCTGAAAACAAACGTGTTTGTGGTATCCCTTGTCTTGTCTCAGGGTCAAGGTGACCCGGAGGCCTGAAAACAAACGTGTTTGTGGTAACCCTTGTGTTGTCTCAGGGTCAAGGTGACCCGAAGGCCTGATTACAAATGTGTTTGTGGTATCCTTTGTGTTGTCTCTGGGTCAAGGTGACCCGAAGGCCTGAATACAAATGTGTTTGTGGTATCTTTTATGTTGTCTCTGGGTCAAGGTGACCCAAAGGCCTGATTGCAAATGTGTTTGTGGTATCCCTTGTGTTGTTTCAGGGTCAAGGTGACCCGGAGGCCTGAAAACAAACATGTTTGTGGTAACCCTTGTGTTGTCTCAGGGTCAAGGTGACCAGAAGGCCTGATTACAAATGTGTTTGTGGTATCCTTTGTGTTGTCTCTGGGTCAAGGTGACCCGAAGGCCTGGATACAAATGTGTTAGTGGTATCCATTGTGTTGTCTCTGGGTCAAGGTAACCCGAAGGCCTGATTACAAATGTGTTTGTGGTATCCCCTGTGTTGTCTCAGGGTCAAGGTGACCCGAAGGCCTGAATACAAATGTGTTTGTGGTATCCCTAGTGTTGTCTCTGGGTCAAGGTGACCCGAAGGCTTGGATACAAATGTGTTTGTGGTATCCCTTGTGTTGTTTCTGGGTCAAGGTGACCTGAAGGCCTGAATACAAATGCGTTTGTGGTATCCCTGTTGTTGTCTCAGGGTCATCAGTATAAACAGGCTGATTTATGGACAGACTCAATAGTCTTAAAGTATCTTAGGCTGATCTTATTTTGGAGAAAATGTTGTTGTTTTTTCAAACTAAAACATATTTCAGACGCAATTAATCGATACAAGAGAAATCGTCGGGCAGATCTCGCTGTGTTTCTACTGGGTTGTGCGAGTGTTTCTGACCGAACTATAGACCATATCGACACTTATTTCAAATGCTAAAAAAGGTTCTAAAATCATACTGATAAAATACACAAAATGTCGGACGATAATACGGGTGGAGCTGCTTGGCAGAGGTCTGCCTTCCCTGAGAGTTTAAAGATGTTTTAATATTATCTGTCGGATCAAGATATTAAGTAAATTAAGTCCGAAACGAAGATGTCAACGACTGATAGAACATGAATAAAAAAATACCTTTAAGATTATTATTAAGTCACATACTTCAGTTTTAAGGTTTTGAACTTGATTGACAGACATGGTAACGTTCAAGTTCCATAAACGGATCAATTGTTAGTGTATTTGGTTTGATTTCGGAGCCTCAGGGATCCGTCCACGAGCAGCTTGTGGAGTCGGATCCATCAGCCGCGACGCTCCTGGTAATCCAGAGAGGAGGGAAGTTGTGGAGTCAGCGGCGTCGGGAGCGTTTGATGGATTAAACTCTTATCCTCGCTCAGACTCGGCGAGTGGATGCAGACGTCTGATGAATCGCTCTCAGTGGAAGAGCTTGTTTACAAATGAAGACGTTTTCTACGTTGATTCTCTCACAGCCTGATGATGGACGACGTGGTTGACGCTTGTTTGAAACTGTTTGAGATCATTTGAATCCTTGAAGGATTCTTCAGCTCACGGTTTAGGACTTTAAATCTCTGCAGTGTTTTGATCCTCTTTAGTTGATTTAAATCTCTTCTTGTTTAAATAATATTTGCAAGTTTTAAAAGTTGTACAATTAAATCGTTCAGAATCAAACATTCAAAAACAAACGGATATCAAATGTAATCACACAAATTTAAACCATAATCAAACAATTTTATACTGTTATCAAACAATTTTCAACTAAAATAAAACAATTTTCAACTATAATCAAGCAATTTTCAACTAAAATAAAACAATTTTCAACTATAATCAAACAATTTTCAACTATAATCAAACAATTTTCAACTATAATAAAACACTTTTCCACTATAATCAAACAATTTTCGACTATAATCAAACAATTTTCAACTATAATCAAACAATTTTCAACTATAATCAAACAATTTTCAACTATAATAAAACACTTTTCAACTAAAATCAAACACTTTTCAACTATAATCAAACAATTTTCAACTATAATCAAACAATTTTCAACTAAAATCAAACACTTTTCAACTATAATCAAACAATTTTCAACTATAATCAAACAATTTTCAACTAAAATCAAACACTTTTCAACTATAATCAAACAATTTTCAACTATAATCAAACAATTTTCAACTATAATCAAACAATTTTCAACTAAAATCAAACACTTTTCAACTATAATCAAACAATTTTCAACTATAATCAAACAATTTTCAACTAAAATCAAACACTTTTCAACTATAATCAAACAATTTTCAACTATAATCAAACAATTTTCAACTAAAATCAAACACTTTTCAACTATAATCAAACAATTTTCAACTATAATCAAACAATTTTCAACTATAATCAAACAATTTTCAACTATAATCAAACAATTCAAACAAACAATTTTCAACTATAATCAAACAATTTTCAACTATAATCAAACAATTCAAACAAACAATTTTCAACTATAATCAAACAATTTTCAACTATAATCAAACAATTTTCAACTATAATCAAACAATTTTCAACTATAAACAAACAATTTTCAACTATAATCAAACAATTTTCAACTATAATCAAACAATTTTCAACTATAATCAAACAATTTTTAACTATAATCAAAAAATATCAACAGATATAATAACATTCTTAGAGATTGAAAAATACAGATTGAATACATTGTTCATTCTATTCTTTTCTATTTGCTTCACACTAACACTAATGTTTATTTTGAACATTTATTCTTGCCTTTGATCATTTATATCTTTCATGAAAATATTATGGGTTTTTTCCACCTCGAGGATCCAACACTGAAACCAAGATACACTCTTAAGTATTTGTTTGACAAAATACCTTCAGTGTTCACGATCCAGAGATGTTGAAAGTTCTTCCCAGAGCAGCTGAATATTTTAAGGGTCAGACCTTCTTCTCTCAGAAATACAATCGTTCAAAGGTCAAATCCTACAATGAGTTCAAACACTGGTGAAAACCTACAGTTACATTGTGTCGCAGAAGAAGAAGACGGTGAATAAAAAAAAAACTTCTTACTGTAGCCGTCGGTCGTTAAACAACACGTCGAACCATAGTGTCGATAAAAGTTGTTATAACTTGTCCTACAGATCGTAAAGATCTCGTATAAGTCGACGTGTCGGCGGAGGAATGTCAGCCAAGTTGCATTTTTACTGCGAGAACAGTTGGTCGATGTGAGACGATGAGATGCTGGGAGTAGATGGATATTAGCCAGAGAAATAAACTGTGTTGGTGAAGAGATGATACTGTATATGCATCACTACAGCACTTATGTCGTGTTTATTGCATGTTATATGCATCGTTACAGTACTTATGTCGTGATTATTACATGTTATATGCATCGTTACAGTACTTATGTCGTGTTTATTACATGTTATATGCATCGTTACAGTACTTATATCGTGTTGATTACATGTTATATGCATCGTTACAGTACTTATGTCGTGTTTATTACATGTTATATGCATCGTTACAGTACTTATATCGTGTTGATTACATGTTATATGCATCGTTACGGTACTTATGTCGTGTTTATTACATGTTATATGCATCGTTACAGTACTTATGTCGTGTTTATTACATGTTATATGCATCGTTACAGTACTTATGTCGTGTTTATTACATGTTATATGCATCATTACGGTACTTATGTCGTGTTTATTACATGTTATATGCATCGTTACGGTACTTATGTCGTGTTTATAACATGTTATATGCATCGTTACAGTACTTATGTCGTGTTTATTACATGTTATATGCATCGTTACGGTACTTATGTCGTGTTTATTACATGTTATATGCATCGTTACAGTACTTATGTCGTGTTTATTACATGTTATATGCATCGTTACAGTACTTATGTCGTGTTTATTACATGTTATATGCATCGTTACAGTACTTATATCGTGTTGATTACATGTTATATGCATCGTTACGGTACTTATGTCGTGTTTATTACATGTTATATGCATCGTTACAGTACTTATGTCGTGTTTATTACATGTTATATGCATCGTTACAGTACTTATGTCGTGTTTATTACATGTTATATGCATCGTTAAAGTACTTATGTCGTGTTAACTACATGTTATATGCATCGTTAAAGTACTTATGCCGTGTTTATTACATGTGATATGCATCGTTACAGTACTTATGTTGTGTTGATTACATGTTATATGCATCGTTACAGTACTTATGTCATGTTTATTACATGTTATATGCATCGTTACAGTACTTATGTCGTGTTTATTACATGTTATATGCATCGTTACAGTACTTATGTCGTGTTTATTACATGTTATATGCATCGTTACAGTACTTATGTCGTGTTGATTACATGTTCTACGAACAGAGTTTCTGAAAGTGAGTCTTATCGTAAACATGGTCTACGAAATGCATATTTTCTTATAGGATTTAATTTAAAAAAGAGGAAAAATTGAGTCGATGACTGTATTGAACCGTCTTTTCGTAGCCGTCGGTGATTGTTTACAACACTCCATTATTACTCTTGGACATTTTGTCTCCTCTGCAAGACCCTGTCACCTGAACCTGCTCCTGAGAGACCCTCTTTGAGAGACCATCTCTGAGAGACCCTCTTTGAGAGACCCTCTTTGTTGAGAGGCTCTGGTCCGTGTGACCCCCCCGGAGCACAGAAGAGACTTTGTAGAACCCGCGGTTATTTGTGTGTCGGACGACCGTCCGAAGTGTTTCCTCCCGAGGCCGGAGTAACTGAGACGGCGGTTTCCTTCGGGAGGAACCGTTTGTTCCCGAGACATAATGAAGTGAGGAAAGGCACAAACTCAGGAAATAATGCGGCGAAACCATTTCCTGGGTTGAGCTGGATTTATTCTTGAAACATCAGGTGTTTACTGTGTGGAAACCTGATACTAAACATAACCATATTCAACATTCTGGAAAAGAATCCAAGCTCCAGACCATAGCAGTGTTTTTAATATTTCTTCCAAGAGAATATATTGACGATACCAGAGGGAATGTTTGCGGAGCTGTTATGACACGAGGTCCTGATGCTTCGCTGCTGCCAGAGACATCAGGATCGACGGAGAAAAGACAAATCCTCGCCTCTCGTTTTATTACCTCTGAGCTCCAGCGGCTTTTTTTTTCCACGACAAATTCAACATGACAGGCAGCGTCAATCAAAGTGTGATTGGAGAGAAATCAGTTAAACACAGAGTTAAAGCAAAGGTAGTTGAAATTCATCGATAATGTTTTTATTTGATTTTTTTAATGGTTTCATGATTAAAATATAAAAATTTACAAACAGAAAGATGAATACATTTAGTTTCTTTCTTGGATTGAAACTTGGGTATTTTTTGGTAAGAATCTCATTGATACTTATCACAATACAAGGGCAGCAATAGTATTGTCCAGTACTTGACTCTGGTGTTGTGATAGTGTAGTAACAAGTATATATGTGTAGTATTGTCCAGTACTTGACTCTGGTGTTGTGATAGTGTAGTAACAAGTATGTATGTGTAGTATTGTCCAGTACTTGACTCTGGTGTTGTGATAGTGTAGTAACAAGTATATATGTGTAGTATTGTCCAGTACTTGACTCTGGTGTTGTGATAGTGTAGTATTGTCCAGTACTTGACTCTGGTGTTGTGATAGTGTAGTAACAAGTATATATGTGTAGTATTGTCCAGCACTTGACTCTGGTGTTGTGATAGTGTAGTAACAAGTATGTATGTGTAGTATTGTCCAGTACTTGACTCTGGTGTTGTGATAGTGTAGTTACAAGTATATATGTGTAGTATTGTCCAGTACTTGACTCTGGTGTTGTGATAGTGTAGTAACAAGTATATATGTGTAGTATTGTCCAGTACTTGACTCTGGTGTTGTGATAGTGAAGTAACAAGTATATATGTGTAGTATTGTCCAGTACTTGACTCTGGTGTTGTGATAGTGTAGTAACAAGTATATATGTGTAGTATTGTCCAGTACTTGACTCTGGTGTTGTGATAGTGTAGTAACAAGTATATATGTGTAGTATTGTCCAGTACTTGACTCTGGTGTTGTTGTCACGGGTGGAACTCGGCAGGAGACCCAGAAGCGGAAGTGGACAAATCTCCTCGGAGCAAATGTTCAAGCAAAGTCTTTCAATACTCCAAGCGGTCGGAAAGGACTGAAACAAAAAACAAATCAGGAACTCGGGACGAAGGCAGGACGCGGCTGGAGATCGGGATCTCAGATCCGGAACTAAAACAAAAGAGAAAAAAAGACTCACGTGAGCAAAACAAGGCGCTGACAACGTCAGGGGTCTTCGGGAAATAGTTAATACGGAACACGAGCATAGAGAATCTGCGATGCCAACCTAGTCTGGAAACTCAATTCTCTGGCGAGTTCTTCAGGTCCGCGACGCTCCTTTTCTGTGGGAAGAACCCGCCATTCAATCACCCCCAGCCGCGCACCTGCCCGCGTCTGTCAAACAAAAGCATAGACACGTACCAAAACAGGAAACCGACTTCAAAATAAAACAGGAAAGCACCAAAACATGACAGTTGTGATAGTGTAGTAACAAGTATATATGTGTAGTATTGTCCAGTACTTGACTCTGGTGTCGTGATAGTGTAGTAACAAGTATATATGTGTAGTATTGTCCAGTACTTGACTCTGGTGTTGTGATAGTGTAGTAACAAGTATATATGTGTAGTATTGTCCAGTACTTGACTCTGGTGTCGTGATAGTGTAGTAACAAGTATATATGTGTAGTATTGTCCAGTACTTGACTCTGGTGTCGTGATAGTGTAGTATCAAGGATATATGTGTAGTATTGTCCAGTACTTGACTCTGGTGTTGTGATAGTGTAGTAACAAGTATATATGTGTAGTATTGTCCAGTACTTGACTCTGGTGTCGTGATAGTGTAGTAACAAGTATATATGTGTAGTATTGTCCAGTACTTGACTCTGGTGTTGTGATAGTGTAGTAACAAGTATATATGTGTAGTATTGTCCAGTACTTGACTCTGGTGTCGTGATAGTGTAGTAACAAGGATATATGTGTAGTATTGTCCAGTACTTGACTCTGGTGTTGTGATAGTGTAGTAACAAGTATATATGTGTAGTATTGTCCAGTACTTGACTCTGGTGTCGTGATAGTGTAGTAACAAGTATATATGTGTAGTATTGTCCAGTACTTGACTCTGGTGTTGTGATAGTGTAGTAACAAGTATATATGTGTAGTATTGTCCAGTACTTGACTCTGGTGTTGTGATAGTGTAGTAACAAGTATATATGTGTAGTATTGTCCAGTACTTGACTCTGGTGTTGTGATAGTGTAGTAACAAGTATATATGTGTAGTATTGTCCAGTACTTAACTCTGGTGTTGTGATAGTGTAGTAACAAGTATCTATGTGTAGTATTCTCCAGTACTTGACTCTGGTGTTGTGATAGGGTAATATCAAGTATATATTTGTAGTATTGTCCAGTACTTGACTCTGATGTTGTAGTATTTACAGACCACATGACTCTTGACGAAATCGTAACTGCTTTCACTTGTTTTCAAACCAAAAGCGTCACTGTATTCTGTCTTCCTCAGTCATCACTGTATCCTCTTGTCCTCAGTCATCACTGTATCCTCTCGTCCTCAGTCAACACTGTATTATCTCGTCCTAAGTCATCACTGTATCCTCTCGTCCTCAGTCAACACTGTATTCTCTCTTCCTCAGTCATCACTGTATCCTCTTGTCCTCAGTGAACACTGTATCCTCTCGTCCTCAGTCAACACTGTATTATCTCGTCCTAAGTCATCACTGTATGCTCTCGTCCTCATTTATCACTGTATCCTCTCGTCCTCAGTCATCATTGTATCCTCTCATTCTCAGTAATCACTGTATCCTCTCATCCTCAATCATCTGCGTATCCTCTCATCCTCAGTCATTGCCAGGATGTTGCAAGATTTTATAGCCACAGAGAACCTAAAATATAAACATTTACAAACAGAAATATGAATAAATCCATAAACAAGTTATCAGTTTCAGAGAATTGGATTCATAATCTGGTTTTAAATGTAAAAAAAATGATAATGTGTGATGTTTGCTGACAAGAAGTTTTGTTTTTCGAAACTCACGATTATGGAATTATATGAATTAAGGATTGCATATGCAAAAAAATCTTTGTTAAATTATTATGTTAAGTAAATATAACCAGAAATATATTTTTAAAATAAACGGTTAAAAATGTTTTCCTGCTGTATCGTAGCAATGATCTAAGGTAAATCAACGTTTCACACAGAGTAGCACTTTTATTTACTCACTCCTTGTATTGAGTGTCCCTTGTGTCACTTCCTATGAAGCTGGGACAAGATGCAGAACCATCCAAAATAGAATAATTAAAAAAAAAGGTATATATTCTGTAAATAAACCAAAATCTACATGTGTCATAAAGCCCAAACACATAATATTGATCATTTTATTTTTGGCGCCCCCTTGTGTCGAAAACGTACATTGGCAATGTTATGAAATCTCTGTTCCGGTTTTTGCAAATTCACCATATTTGCATTATTATAGAAATGCAAAAAACGTTTTTTTTTTAAATGTTTTAAATTAAAACCAACCATTATAGAAAATGTGAAAAATAAGTCAGTAAAAAATAATTGTTTCTTATATCCAAGTTAACATTTGACGTACTATAATTTCTTCTTTTTCTTGTTCTGTTTACGAAGCCTTATGTTTTAACACAATGTTTGGAATTATCGCGATCAATTCTCCTTTATTATCGGATGTAATGGAGAAAATAATTGAAACTTTGTCAGGGATTCGTTCCGAAGAACCGAACGCACCCCGGTATTGATACGTGGTTGACACAACTTACACGATTCATGGGCCTCGTCAAAGCAGAGACGTCTTTGAGTGCCGAGCGCAAAGTTCTTACTGAATGCTTGATCTTTTATAGTGTGGTTTGTATCATTGGACAGCAACTCTAAACAATTGGCTTCTAAGATGGCCGCATAGTCGTGGTGGAAAGTTACCGCAGTTGATCTCTTTTAGAGAGAATCAATTCATCAGTTAACTTATGCAGATGTCTGTCCTTGAGCAGGGACCCGCAAACTGAGCTCATTATAAAACCTTCTGAAACAAACCTTTTCACACTTTTTCAACGTCTATTCATGTCTGCGTTTGTTTCTGTTGAAAGAAGAAAAGTTTCCCGTCCAACAGCCTCGAATAAACACTCTCTTAAAATCACCTTCGCGACAGGAAGTGAGTGCAAAGTACTTAAATCTTCCGCCAACAGTCTTTGACATCGGATGAATTATTACATGTGCGGGTCAAATACGACTTGATATTTTCCGAAAGCTTTCAAAGGCTCCTGGAAAACTGCCAAGTCAAGCGAGCCGAGCGACCCTCCGGCAGGTTTTGATTATCCCTCACTCGACGAGAGCGTAATGTGGTTCTTGGCGCCGCGGCCCGGCTTCGTGACGGCGGGTCGGACCCGAGCGGAGATGAAAAGTTTGAGAAAGTACATTTCGAAAAACCGCGTCGAGTTCCCGAACGAGCTAATGATGATGTATGTTTTGGTTTGCGATCGCCGTCCCGATCGTTGGCTCTGGTCTGGCGTGTTGAAAAGTGCTCTCCGTCTGTAGGAAGCCTGGGTGTGGTCGGCGCTGACCAGGATGCTCAGACGTAAACACTGGAGATACCAAGACGTGGAGATTGACTGGGAAAACCGATAAACAAACTTAACGTCATTATCCCGAGCCGTAGTGTGGACGCGTCCACCCATCATCATGGATGCCACTCCTTCATCCCGACCCTCCTCGTCACTTATCTCGCCCTTCTTTGTCTAAATGAACAGAAATTACGACGTAATGGCAGCTTCCCCCGCAGCTATTAGCTCCAGCTAATGACTGATTAAACTGCGATTGTGTACTTTTAGCTACGGGGAGACATTAGCGCAGTAATTGCAGGGTACACTGTATACATAACTCTA
Organism: Callionymus lyra; assembly: GCF_982586985.1. Taxonomy (NCBI): domain Eukaryota; kingdom Metazoa; phylum Chordata; class Actinopteri; order Syngnathiformes; family Callionymidae; genus Callionymus; species Callionymus lyra. The sequence goes on from NC_141824.1 coordinate 7,317,301, forward strand.
ACAAGACCCTCGCTCCGCTAATTCATCTCGTCTTCAAAACGTCCTCATTACCCTTAATTCTGAATCCGCTGAGCTTGCGTTTAGGGACGGCACAGTCGACGGCGTCCGAGTTGTTGTTCGGGGGGAGATTAGCCACGCTTGTTTGGATTCATGCACCGGGTTGGTTGCGGGGAATTTGCAAACGATGTGTTACAGCCTGTAGTAAGTCACTTGTAATTATTATTTTATGAACAAAATTGTGTTTTAATGGCTTAAGGAATGCAGAAACAGGAAATTAAATATGTGTTTTAGATGAATATATGTCTAAGATGTTGTAGTAGAACCTCGGTTTTGTTCAGTAAAAGAAGGTGTTTGGTCATTCAGGACTTATGTGTGATACAAGTAGTTGTCTACGCTGGTTACTTTCATCTGGCTCATACAATTGGGTGTCGTCAGCATAACAGTGAACAATAAAAGTGTTATTTCTGATCACATTTATAGTGGAGGCAAATCGATTATGAACAGGATGGGGCTAAGAACAGAACCTTGTGGGACACCATAGCTTATCTTAATACACTATAGCCAATTTATTAGATTTAATATAATTTATTTTGTTATTCACCAACAAAACTGTTTCAAGACATTTCAATAGAACTTAATCTTAATTATATATTTTATCTATTAACTCGAATAATGTTTTTCTTATTGTTCTCAATATTGTGTCACTTTATTTGATTTTCTTTAGCTTAAATTATACATTTCTACGTATGAAATAAAAAGAACATCTACTTTACACATATGGAACCAGACATTTTTGTACTGTATTTATTATTTCATATTACATTTTTTAAATCCTTTTTTATTTTTCAGGAGATATATTTTTGTTCTATATTATATTTTCTTTGTATACATTTTTATTTTCTCTCAGACTAGTGCAAAGTAATGCAAATAAAAATATTACCATTGTATCTAACATAGTTTTAACAATCGTTAAAAACATTCTAACCATCAAAAATCTGTGTCTAATTTACTTTCTTTCTTGGATTGAAACTTGGGTATTTTTTGTCAAGAATCTCAGCGATACGTATCACGCACGATACAAGGGCAGCAATTCAATATAAGGTGATACTGTAGTAACGAGAATATATGTATAGTATTTTAAAGTACTTGACTCTGGTGTTGCAGAATTTACAGACCACATGACTTCTGACGAAGTCGTAACTGCTTTCGTTTGTTTTCAAACCAAAATATGCCCAAACATCAGCTTTAAAAGCTGCTGGAGTCAATGTATCCTCTCGTCCTCAGTCAACACTGTATCCTCTCGTCCTCAGTCAACACTGTATCCTCTCGTCCTCAGTCAACACTGTATCCTCTCGTCCTCAGTCACCACTGTATCCTCTCGTCCTCAGTCAACACTGTATCCTCTCGTCCTAAGTCATCTGTGTATCCTCTCATCCTCAGTCATCACCAGGATGTTGCAAGATTTTATATCCGCAGAGAACGACTGCTGCCATTTTTATTCTCTACACACTTTATTGTTAGATAAATCACAAATGATAAACATAAAATATGATTTGAAAGCCAAAAAAACTCGATACAGTTGAATATCAATATATTATTATTGATATTTTCCTACAGCCCTGATCACTAAACCTGACTGAATTCCTCACCATTGTTTTCAGGCAAAACAAAATAAAAAAAACGGTGAACATTTGTTAACGATTTTCCGCAGCGGTCGTTTCGTTCTGGAACCGATTGATTCAAAGCGACTGTTATTGGTTCAGTCTTGACAACATGTGGAGTTGATTGTGCAGAAATGTTGTGTTGCTGGGTTTAAAAGACACAAACAACAGCAGCAGCAGCAGCGACTGCACTTTACATTCGAACTGAACTAGAATAATGACATATTATTCATAATTAAAACGCAAATATTTCATCGTGTCTGTTCATTTTTTGTGTGGCATTTAAAACTTAAACTTATGACCACTAGATGGTGGCAGTCATTACGTCCTCTGCAGCTAAAGGAACAATTCAATTCTGCAAGATACTGGTGATGACTGAGGACGAGAGGATACAGTGACTCCAGCAGCACCATTTGGACATATTTTAGTTTCAAAACAAATAAAAGCAGTTATAACTTCGTCAAGTCATGTAGTCTGTAAATACTACAACACCAGAGTCAAGTACTGGACAATACTACAAATATATACTTGTTACTACACTATCACAACACCAGAGTCAAGTACTGGACAATACTACACATATATACTTGTTACTACAGTATCAAAACACTAGAGTCAAGTACTGGACAATACTACACATATATACTTGTTACTACACTATCACAACACCAGAGTCAAGTACTGGACAATACTACACATATATACTTGTTACTACAGTATCACAACACCAGAGTCAAGTACTGGACAATACTACACATATATACTTGTTACTACAGTATCACAACACCAGAGTCAAGTACTGGACAATACTACACATATATACTTGTTACTACACTATCACAACACCAGAGTCAAGTACTGGACAATACTACACATATATACTTGTTACTACAGTATCACAACACCAGAGTCAAGTACTTGACAATACTACAAATATATACTTGTTACTACAGTATCACAACACCAGAGTCAAGTACTCGACAATACTACACATATATACTTGTTACTACAGTATTACAACACCAGAGTCAAGTACTGGACAATACTACACATATATACTTGTTACTACACTATCACAACACCAGAGTCAAGTACTCGACAATACTACACATATATACTTGTTACTACAGTATCACAACACCAGAGTCAAGTACTCGACAATACTACACATATATACTTGTTACTACAGTATCACAAAACCAGAGTCAAGTACTCGACAATACTACACATATATACTTGTTACTATAAAGACACAAACAACAGCAGCAGCAGCGACTGCACTTTACATCTGCCGCACACTCGACTTCAATAAGTCTAGACAATTCTCCTGGTATCAAGGTGTATGGAAGCGTCTATAAATAGCTCCGGTGATTCAGTCCCAGACACACTTTCAACAAAGAAGGTCGGATTGTCACCACTTAACACATCCTTAAAAAAAAGTTTTTTATTAAGTGTGCGTCCATCCATCCATCACGGCGTGCAGGAGCCAAATTGTTGCCAATATCCGTCGGCGTGCTTTGTCGGTCCAGGTCCACCACACTCTGCAGAGATTGATGCGGTCCACGCTCGTGTAGCATCGCGGCCGCCCGGGCGACGGCGGCCATCGCTCATTAAAACGTGGCAGGTTTCTCTCTGCTTATCGGAAATCAATAATGCAATGACGACGCCGGTTGACGGGAGGTCAGCGCCGGCGTGTGACGCATCGGTCGAGGAGGATGTAGGAGTAAATATTTGATGGAGCGACAAGTTGGCGAGCTTCTCCTGCAGCACGCTGTGGAGCGTCACCGGGTTCACCGAGCGAAGTCGAAGACGTGAACTCGTGAGTTCCTCGTCGGATTCTTTATATAGAATCAGCTCGACTCGCTCTTATGTCGACAGAATACACAGAGGTTTTCTTCGGCTGTCGGTGACTCATTAGGAATTAGCTTCTTTTTTTTTTGCACACAGAAGTTATCGTTGAAAATTTAAAAAAAAATATATATAGTTTAAGAAAACAAGAGTCTAGGGTTGTGAGAAAATATCGATACGTTGATATTTATTTTTGTTTGTTCAGGCTTTTCCTTGATTTTTGAAACTCCTGTGTTTGTCTCGGTGTTATCTTGATCTTTTAAGCATTTATTTTATTGAGTATTATTTTGATTTTTGTGTAAGCGCTTTGTGACCCTGGTCTGGAAAAGCGCTCTACAAATATAAATGACTTACTGACTTACGATACTGTATCGATCATTCAACAGCACTGTATTAATTCAAAATGTATTTATTTAATCACATTTATTTTCATCATAGTTCATTTATTGTTTACATGTCAATTAACATTAGCACAATGTTATACGGACCGTGCAGTATACAGTAATATACTAATAGGACAGTATAAAGGGTGATATGCTTGTGTTTTACTGCAGTACTGGGATTGTGTAGACTGTTTTTCTTATTTAATTATGTATTAATGTAGTTTATAACATGTAATTTACAGTTTAATAACAATCATTTGGTATTTTTCCTCTATTTTAACTGTTTGACACTTTTTTAAAAAAATCTCGTTGTACTTGTTGCAAATAAAATCAAGGACAGAACTGAACTAAAATAATAATATATTATTCATAATTAAAATGCAAATATTTCACCGCGTTTGTTCATGTTTGTGTGGCAGTTAAAATTACGGGTTACTAGATGGCGGCAGTCATTACGTCCTCTGCAGCTAAAGGAACAATTAAATTCTGCAAGATACTGGTGATGACTGAGGACGAGAGGATACAGTGACTCCAGCAGCATTAAAAGCTGATGTTTGGACATATTTTGGTTTCAAAACAAATAAAAGCAGTTACGACTTCGTCAAGAGTCATGTGGTCTGTAAATACTACAACACCAGAGTCAAGTACTGGACAATACTACAAATATATCCTTGTTACTACACTATCACAACACCAGAGTCAAGTACTGGACACTACTACACATATATACTTGTTACTACAGTATCACAACACCAGAGTCAAGTACTCGACAATACTACACATATATCCTCGTTACTACACTATCACAACACCAGAGTCAAGTACTCGACAATACTACACATATATACACTTGTTACTACACTATCACAACACCAGAGTCAAGTACTCGACAATACTACACATATATCCTCGTTACTACACTATCACAACACCAGAGTCAAGTACTCGACAATACTACACATATATACACTTGTTACTACACTATCACAACACCAGAGTCAAGTACTCGACAATACTACACATATATCCTCGTTACTACACTATCACAACACCAGAGTCAAGTACTCGACAATACTACACATATATACTTGTTACTACACTATCACAACACCAGAGTCAAGTACTGGACAATATTACACATGTATACTTGTTACTACAGTATCACTATATCTCCAGATTCTTGACGATAAAGCCCCTAATACAGACCAATGATTCGTCCTCAAATGACCTGGATCTCTGAACCGTTCTCCCTCAGGCATGGTCAGCGGGATACGGATCTACACGTCCGGGGAGGTGGAGGCGGTCAACGGGACCGACGTTCGTCTGAAGTGCACGTTCCACAGCTCGTCTAACGTCAACCCCAACGCCATCATGATCTCGTGGAGCTTCCGGCCGCTCAAACCCGGCAGAGAAGAATCGGTGAGAAATAGAGCGACCTCGGAGCGCCATCCGTCTTCCTCCTCGTTACTCACGTATGTATTTATATCCGTGACATTTTCCCCGCATCCAGGTGTTCTATTACCAGCAGCGGCCGTACCCGCCCGTGGAAGGCATCTTCAGGAACCGGGCGGCGTGGGCGGGAGACATCATGGGCCGCGACGCCTCCATCATACTGCGCCAAGTCAAGTTCACGTACAACGGCACCTACATCTGCCAGGTGAAGAATCCTCCGGACGTTCACGGATCCGTCGGCGAGATTAAACTCAGAGTCGTCACCACAGGTCAGAACATCACGCTGTCGACGTTCATGCGACGAGTCGCACAAACAAGGACGTTTTTTTTTAGACTCTCGGTGAAGAAATAACCCTCTTGAGGTTTGGTTGGTTTACAGGTTTCTCCTTGTTGGTCTTTATGTAAATATGTCATTAAAATAAGTTTTAATAATAAATACATTTCAATGTCAAGTAGAAAAAGATGCATTACTAATGAATGGACATAAAATGTTTGCAAATAGTAAGAAGAACAACACGTTATTAGCATATTAACCAATAATCTTGTCAATTCTTGTTGGAATATTCTCAAATTTGTACATTTTATTTTTCAACAGCTGTTTCTTCCCAAAGAGAAGCCATTTTATTCTTATTCGAATATGAATAATTAAACATTTAAGAATAATTAGACGTTTTTTCGAACTTGTGTTCTTCAAGTTTCTGCAACATTTTCACACAGAATTCTTGATCTTTTTGCTCGTCGTCTTCTTCACCTTCTGCAGACGTTTGAGTTTTATATCGTCATCAGTTTTCCTCAGGATACGTTGAATCATCGTTCGAGGAATCAGAGTTTTACAAACATGTTCTTCTTGTTGTCTTCTTGGAGTTTTTCCACAAAATTCCTGAGCCTGTGAAATGTTTGGTTCAAATAGTGAAGTTTCTTTCTTCTTTTATTGGCCGTAAACGGTTCAGACAGAAACTCAAACAAAAACTTTTTTTCCCTTTAAAGATTGATTTTAAATTAAAATAAAGAGCTTGGCTTTTTTTGCTTTAGTCGTGTGTATAAAAAAAAGGGAAGATTCATTGACAAGTCTGTCAGTCTATTATATTGCACAATTTTGAACTTATTCATAATTATATTTATACTTGTTTATATACATTCATTCAATGCAATATTTAAAATAAATTTATTTATTCTATTAATATTATATTGCACAATTTTGAACTTATTCATATTTATATTTATACTTTTTTATATACATTCTTTCTATGCAATATTTAAAACATATTTATTTATTCTATTTATATTATATTGCACAATTTTTAACTTATTCATTATTATATTTATACTTTTTTTATATACATTCATTGTATGCAATATTTAAAACATTATTTTTTTTATTCTATTTATACTATATTGCACTATTTTTAACTTATTCATATTTATATTTATACTTTTTTTTATATACATTCATTGTATTCAATATTTAAAACATTATTTATTTATTCTATTTATACTATATTGCACTATTTTAAACTTATTCATATTTATATTGATACATTTTATATACATTCATTCTAAGCAATATTTAAAATAAATGTATTTATTCTATTTATATTATATTGCACAATCTTTTACTTATTCATAATCATATTTATACTTTTTTATATACAGTCATTCCATGCAATATTTAAAACATCATTTATTTATACTATATTGCACTAATTTTAAAATATGAATATTTATTTTTTCACTTTTTTATATACATTCGTTCCAACTTTTTCATATTTATACTCTTTTTTAATATACATTCATTCTATGCAATATTTAAAACATTTTTCTTTATTCTATTTATACTATATTGCACGATTTTTAACTTATTTATATTTATATATTTTTTAATATACATTAATTCTATGCTGTGTTTTTTAATGGTTGCCGAGCAAAGACATTTCGTTGCCAGTTTCACTGTTTTTCTTTTCTGTGCAATGACAATAAAATGAAGTCTTAGTCCAAGTATTCCTGAATAAAAGACATATTTTCCGTCTCCATCTCCAGCCTCTTTCTCCGGGATCGTGAAGCTGGCTCTGATGATCGCGGGAGGAATCACGGCGGCGATGGTTCTGCTCATCTTCATCGTGTCGTGCAGGAGGTGCAAGAAGAAGAGCCAGAGGAGGGACGGGGACGAGGAGGAGGTCCCGAGGAAGGAGAGGAAAGATCCCACGGCGTGGTAAGAACGAGGCGACGGGAGCCGCAGAAGAAGGGAATCTTCTCCTCTCTCTCCTTCTGACTCTTGGGACGTGGGCCTGTGGTGTCTCCTGGGACTTGATCTCTTCATCTTCGTTCTGAATCCCAAACAGAGGATCGAGGGCAGCTAAAATCTAAAAAAACAACAAAAACAAATTAACAAAAGTGCCTTTTTCTAGAAGCTTTTTATAAACACGGACTGATTTTTTTTTTACGTCACAAAGTGCCTTTTTGGACTTGAAGTTAATGCGTCCCTAAAACATTTCCTGTTTAGAGCGAGTGTTTCTGTACTGTGGAGGCGAAACAATGGTTTATTCCTGCTGTGAACTTCCCTACTAATATATTCCAAACATGGAGCAATATGTTGTTATTCTGACTAACAATGGAACAATATGAAGCATCTGTTCCAAACGCTTTCTTTTTCTTGAGTCAATGTTTGGTTGTTTTGTTTCACTGCTGATGTTGGTTCACTGTGGTGCAGATGTACTGTAACGATGTTAATGTGCTTTCAAAGATGTGCTTGTTGAAAACACGCAGATTCAAAAAGAACTGAAACGTTTCTGTTTGAAAAAATAAATAAAAAAACAAAACAAAACTTAAAACATCCAAATTTGAAAAGCACTTTAATCGGAAGTTTACCTGTCGAAGAATATGGAAGTATATCAGTGCCGACAGAACATTGAATCGCTGGATTTTAAAAACCCGGAATCAATTTATTTATTGAAAAATAGTTTTTTAAGCATTTGATCATCATTTCTTTCAACAATTTCTGTATTGAACGATGGATTTTTTAAACAATTGAATTGATAAAAACATTTCAAACCAAAATATGTCCAAACATCAGCTTTAAAAGCTGCTCGAGTCGACTGTATCCTCTCGTCCTCAGTAATCACTGTATCCTCTCGTCATCATATATTACTGCATCCTCTCGTCCTCATTCATCACTGTATCCTCTTGTCCTCAGTCATCACTGTATCTTCTTGTCCTCATTCATCACTGTATCCTCTTGTCCTCAGTCATCACTGTATCTTCTTGTCCTCATTCATCACTGTATCCTCTTGTCCTCAGTCATCACTGTATCTTCTTGTCCTCATTCATCACTGTATCCTCTTGTCCTCAGTCATCACTCTATCCTCTCATCCTCATTCATCACTGTATCCTCTCGTCCTCATTCATCACTGTATCCTCTCGTCCTCATTCATCACTGTATCCTCTTGTCCTCAGTCATCACTGTATCTTCTTGTCCTCATTCATCACTGTATCCTCTCGTCCTCAGTCATCACTGTATCTTCTTGTCCTCATTCATCACTGTATCCTCTTGTCCTCAGTCATCACTCTATCATCTCGTCCTCATTCATCACTGTATCCTCTCGTCCTCAGTCATCACTGTATCTTCTTGTCCTCAGTCATCACTCTATCATCTCGTCCTCATTCATCACTGTATCCTCTCGTCCTCAGTCATCACTGTATCTTCTTGTCCTCATTCATCACTGTATCCTCTTGCCTCAGTCATCACTGTATCATCTCTTCCACATTCATCACTGTATCCTCTCGTCCTCAGTCATCACTGTATCCTCTCGACCTCATTCATCACTGTATCCTCTTGTCCTCAGTCATCACTGTATCATCTCGTCCACATTCATCACTGTATCCTCTCGTCCTCAGTCATCACTGTATCCTCTCGACCTCATTCATCACTGTATCCTCTTGTCCTCAGTCATCACTGTATCCTCTTGTGACACACAATCAAATATTTTGAAAATAAATGTATTTTTTTTAAACTCAGAGTTTTACATTCTATTTTCAATAATAATTAAAATTACAATAAAAAATATTGAAATTATAAAATGTATTTTTGGATTAAATTATTTTTATTGTATTCATAAATATGAAATTCGGTTAATTTCCGAACTAAGATTTTTTTTATTTTAATTCCAATATGTAAAAGAAAAAAGTTTTTAATATAGAATTTAAAAGGTTAAAGATTATTTATTTAGTAGGTAAAAAATGTATTTTGAAATATTAGATTATGACTATGTGTAAACAAATCATACATTTTGAATTGTTAAAAAAACCCAAACAAGTTCAACCTCTCGAAATGCAAATAATTAAATTGAATAAAAAACAAAAAGAAATACTTAAAAACAACATTAAAAGTATCAATACTTGAAATGTTAAATGAAATACTTCAATATTCTGATCACACTGATATACTTCCATACCAAAGTGTTCTCTGCCTGTTTTTGATTATGATGTCATATCCTTTTTCCGGGACTTTTGTCTGGTCTCTCTTGGGTTTTCAGATCTGTCTGTTGAAGGATTTTAAATCTGCGTGCAGACGTTAAAAACTTCAAAAGTCTCTCACAGACGAGGTCGATTCATTCAAATCCCACTTCAAACCGAGCTCTCCGAGGGAGGAAATGGTTTTTCTTGAATCTTGATGGCGACCGGTAAACACACTCCACGCTCCTTCAGAAGTTCTTGCCGTCGACCCCTCCTTTTCGCTGCTCCCTTTGTTCTGGGCCTGAAAAGATTCCTAAACGTCACCTCCGCACCCCCTTGTGTCTCAGCCACCCGTCCCGGTCCTTCCACCTCTACATGTCCCAGACCTCCATAGAGATGGACAGCTCGGACGGCATGATCTCGGACCCCAGCACCGGCGACTCCAGCTCCTCCGAGGAAGAGGAAGACGACTCGGACGACGAGGACGACGGCGACGACTCGGACTGAGGAATCGGACCGAAAGGAAAAAAAAGAAAAAGGGATTGTGCGTGTCCCTGGGGGGACGCCCAGATGGCACTCGCTCCCACAGCTACTGCCGAGAGATGAAAAGCGAAGCCGTCGCGAGCACATTGTTCATGAGGGAGCGAGAAAAGAAAGTTCCCTTTTTTTTTTTGCAAAGTTTCTCTGTCAGAACTGCAAATCTTTTGATGAAGGTTTTTTAAAAGCACGAGCAGAAAATAACTACGCTGTGAGTCGAGCCAGAAGGAAGCACCAAAAAGGTTTATGAAGTGAGGAAATCTGGTCGCGGATTTCCCGGCCTGTGGGGACGAGATCCTGTAAATCAAATGTGAAACGATACGATCCGACACGTTTTTTTTACGGGAAGTTGATTTGGAGAAAAACGTACGGTTTCTTTGTGTCACTACGGGATCCAGGAACTCTGCGTGATCCATACATGGAATGGTACGATCCGCCATGTTTCGATGGACGACCAATAATGACAATTAAAAAAAAAAAAGAGTACAATATATTCAAGTCAGTACATGATCCAAGAAAATATTCGCGACCACTTAAGAGTCTACGCAATGGTATGATCTGCCATTTTTGTACAAAAAATAAAAAAAAGTACTGTATCTTCCAATCAGTACACGATCCAAGAAGTCTGCGTGATCCATGAATGCAATGGTACGATCCACCATGTTTTGATGGACGACCGATTATGACAACTAAAAACAAAAAAGAGTACAATATATCCAGGTCAGTACATGATCCAAGAAAATATTCGCGACCACTTAAGGGTCTACGCAATGGTATGATCCGCCAATTTTGTACAAAAAAGAGAAAAAAGTACTGTATCTTCCAATCAGTACACGATCCAAGAAGTCTGCGTGATCCATGAATGCAATGGTATGATCCACCATGTTTTGATGGACGATCAATTATGGCAACAAAAAAAAAGAGCACAATATATCCAGGTCAGTACATGATCCAAGAAAATATTCGCGACCACTTAAGGGTCTACGCAATGGTATGATCCGCCAATTTTGTACAAAAAAAAGAAAAAAGTACTGTATCTTTGAATCAGTACACGATCCCTGAAATCTACACCATCCATGAGCGCTTACGCATTGGTATGATCCGCCATGTTTCTATGGCAGACCGATTCGCATCTTCGTGTCGGTGCAAAATTCTGTAAAATCTGCTCAACCAGTGAACGCATGTGCAATGATATGAACCGCAATGTTTTAATGGGAGCCCAATTTAAACCCGCCCCCCAAAAAAGGAGCTGTATCTTTCGGGAAATCTCCACTATCAATGAGCGCTTACACAATGGTATGATCCACCATGTTTATACGGCAGACAAGAAAAACGGGAGCTCGGTGTCTTTGTGTACAAGATACAGGAAATCCTGTATAATGGTTTGACCCGCCATGTTTGAATGGTCAACCAGTAATGACTAACAAAGAGTCGAATATATTCTGGTCGGTATATGAACTGGGAAACCTACACTATCCTAACGCGATGTTATGATCGGCAGTGTTTCTATGGCCGACCGTTTTTCGAGTTCAGTATCTTCGAGTACAAGACGCAGGAAGTGTGCGCCAACTGTGAACGCATGTGTGACGGCATGATCTGCTTTGTTTTGATGGTTCTGATGCCTTAACTAATTCGGACAAATAAACGATATACTATATAATCTAGAAAGTACACGCTACGTTAATCTGGTCCTTGGACACATGATCCCACATGTTTTTTTAATGGGAAACTGTAAGGAGTGTCGATACACGATCCGGGAGATCGCGATCTGGGAAACGCGTCGTAATAAAGAACACAACTTATTTACGTAGATGATAATTTGACGCACAGTCTCAAAGCATTTTATGAAATCATTAAGTCTGTGCACATGTACACTAGTTTAAATGTACAGTTTACTTCAGGGTCTATCAGTTCCGTCTTCTTTGTACAGTTGAATCATGGCACAATTATTTGCGATAAACTGGGAGCTTCTGGGAAGAATCAGCGTTTTGCCAACTTTTATAACGATGCTTGAAACAAAATCACGAGTGCAAAGGTTTTCCTACAAACTTCACCTGGAACGGTTGATCTTAAATATTAGATCGGACTCAGATAAAGTGCCAACGTACAATTTCATGTTGTGTTATTTTTTGTTTACTTTAATGTGTGAGTCGTCTGCTAAATAATATGAACCTTTTTTTTTTCCATCTCATTCCAAGACAGGTTTAAAACCAAATAAGAGCTCTGAGGATCAAAAAACTACCAAGTTGCAGCCTTTTAAAAACTCCCAAGTTTTCCCATGTTTCTGGGCTACTTTTAGCTGTTTTAGCTTCTGCGTCATTTTTCAAAAAAATCCGATGTGATCCACCGAAAAATGACGCTAAATATTTTTGCAGTTTTTTATCCTATAATATACTCCAGGCAACGCCTAGCTATTTTTATAAAAAATAAAACCCTGTAGCGTATTTAGCTTTGTTATTTAAAGTCATTATGACATATTTTTCGTTTTTTTCCAAGTTTTTTTTTCTTCTTTCTATTGGCCCCTGACAGTATATAATGTGGCCCCTGTGCCAACGAAGAGGAAGGCGTGGCAATACATTAGTCGACATTATAAATAAAGTTTTTTTAAAAAGATGGCGGAGAATGGTTGGTGAACGAGCCTCGTTTCCTCCGAGATATGGAGCGTTAATCGACGGTTCATTTTCTGTCCGTTTGTCGGTCGAGATCCGACGCTAGAATCAACTCAATAAAACCAGTGATTTAATGTCGCACCTTCTCCTGAATCTGATTGGACGCCATCTTGAACGGTGAAGGTCTTGCATTTCCATCTTCCCTCTGAGCGCTTTTCTGTCGGAGGAAGAAGAGACTGTTTTGTCGTTTACTTTGAAGGCCGAGTGTTGTGTGTGTGTGTGTGTGGGAGGAAGGGGTTTTGAAAACCCATGAAAGTGTCTGACAGTGAACGCATCACATCCTTCTCTAAAAGAAATCAGTCCCTGAACGACGGAACGTTTTGATGTTTTTAACGTGTTTAGTTTTATAATGCCAGCAGTATTTCAGTGTTTCTTCTCTTGTTTGTTCTAGAGCGTCTTTTTAAACTGAATTTCTAATAAAGAGGATTTAACAACACTATGGAATCTAGAAGGTTTTTAAAATGATTTTTAAATTTAATGTTGTTTTTTGTCACTTCATCTTCCTACTGATGAAGCTTCATGAAACAGTGTCATATATATTATGCTCAGTAGGTGGCGCCTTAGAGAGTCCTGTGACACAAGAGAGTCATGTGACACGAGATAGTCATGTGACACAAAAGAGAGTCATGTGACACAAGAGAGTCATGTGACACAAGAGAGTCATGAAAAACAAGAGCGAGTCATGTGACACAAGAGATTCATTTGACACAAGAGAGTCATGTGACACAAGAGAGAGTAATGTGACACAAGAGATTCATTTGACACAAGAGAGTCATGTGACACAAGAGATTCATTTGACACAAGAGAGTCATGTGACACAAGAGAGTCATGTGACACGAGATAGTCATGTGACACAAAAGAGAGTCATGTGACACAAGAGAGTCATGTGACACAAGAGAGAGTAATGTGACACAAGAGAGAGTCATGTGACACAAGAGAGTCATGTGACACAAGAGAGTCATGTGACACAAGAGAGTCATGAAAAACAAGAGCGAGTCATGTGACACAGGAGAGTCATTTGACACAAGAAAGAGTCATGTGACATAAGAGATTCATTTGACAAAAGAGAGTCATGTGACACAAGACAGTCATGTGACAAGAGACAGTCATGTGACACAAGAGAGTCATGTGAAACAAGAGAGAGTCATGTGACAAAAGAGAGAGTCATGTGACACAATAGAGAGTCATGTGACACAAGTGAGAGTCATGTGACACAAGAGAGTCAGGTGACACAAGAGAGTCATGTGACACAAGCGAGAGTCATGTGACACAAGAGAGTCATGTGACACAAGAGAGTCATGTGACACACTAGAGAGTCATGTGACACAAGAGAGAGTCATGTGACACAATAGAGAGTCATGTGACACAAGCGAGAGTCATGTGACACAAGAGAGAGAGTCATGTGACCCAAGAGATTCATGTGACACAAGAGAGAGGCATGTGACACAAGACAGAGTCATGTGACACAAGAGAGAGTCATGTGAAACAAGAGAGAGTCATGTGACAAAAGAGAGAGTCATGTGACACAAGAGAGAGTCATGTGACACAATAGAGAGTCATGTGACACAAGCGAGGGTCATCTGACACAAGAGAGAGAGAGTCATGTGACACAAGAGATTCATGTGAAACAAGAGAGAGTCATGTGACAAAAGAGAGTCATGTGAAACAAGAGAGAGTAACATGTGACACAAGAGAGAGTCATGTGAAACAAGAAAGAGTAACATGTGACACAAGAGAGAGTCATGTGACACAAGAGAGAGTCATGTGACATAAGAGAGTCATGTGACACAAGAGAGAGTCATGTGACACAAGAGAGTCATGTGAAACAAGAGAGAGTCATGTGACACAAGAGAGTCATGTGACACACGAGAGAGTCAGTTGACACAAGAGAGTCATGTGACACAAGAGAGAGACATGCAACACAAAAGAGAGTCATGTGACACAAGAGAGTCATGTGAAACATGAGAGAGTCATGTGACACAAGACAGTCATGTGACAAGAGACAGTCATGTGACACAAGAGAGTCATGTGAAACAAGAGAGTCATGTGACACAAGAGAGAGTCATGTGACACAAGACAGTCATGTGACAAGAGACGGTCATGTGACACGAGAGAGTCATGTGAAACAAGAGAGAGTCATGTGACACAAGAGAGAGTCATGTGACACACAGGAGAGTCATGTGACACAAGAGAGTCATGTGACACAAGAGAGAGTCATGTGACACAAGAGAGAGTCATGTTACACAAGAGAGTCATGTGACACAAGAGAGTTGTGACACAAGAGAGAGTCATGTGACACAAGAGAGAGTCATGTGACACAAGAGAGTCATGTGACACAAGAGAGAGTCATGTGATACAAGAGAGTCATGTGAAACAAGAGAGAGTCATGTGACACAAGAGAGAGTCATGTGATACAAGAGAGTCATGTGACACAAGAGAGAGTCATGTGACACAAGAGAGTCATGTGAAACAAGAGAGAGTCATGTCACACAAGAGAGTCATGTGACACACGAGAGAGTCAGTTGACACAAGAGAGTCATGTGACACACGAGAGAGACATGCGACACAAAAGAGAGTCATGTGACACAAGAGAGAGTCATGTGACACACTAGAGAGTCATGTGACACAAGAGAGAGTCATGTGACACAAGAGAGTCATGTGAAACAAGAGAGAGTCATGTGACACAAGAGAGAGTCATGTGACACAAGAGAGTCATGTGACACACGAGAGAGTCAGTTGACACAAGAGAGTCATGTGACACACGAGAGAGACATGCGACACAAAAGAGAGTCATGTGACACAAGAGAGAGTCATGTGACACACTAGAGAGTCATGTGACACAAGAGAGAGTCATGTGACACAAGAGAGTCATGTGAAACAAGAGAGAGTCATGTGACACAAGAGAGAGTCATGTGACACAAAAGAGAGTCATGTGACACAAGAGAGTCATGTGACACAAGAGAGAGACATGCGACACAAAAGAGAGTCATGTGAAACAAGAGAGAGTCATGTGACACACTAGAGAGTCATGTGACACAAGAGAGAGTCATGTGACACAAGAGAGTCATGTGAAACAAGAGAGAGTCATGTGACACAAGAGAGAGTCATGTGACACAAGACAGTCATGTGACAAGAGACGGTCATGTGACACGAGAGAGTCATGTGAAACAAGAGAGAGTCATGTGACACAAGAGAGAGTCATGTGACACACAGGAGAGTCATGTGACACAAAAGAGAATCATGTGACAAAAGAGAGAGTCATGTGACACACTAGAGAGTCATGTGACACAAGAGAGTCATGTGACACAAGAGAGAGTCATGTGACACAAGAGAGTCATGTGACACACTAGAGAGTCATGTGACACAAGAGAGTCATGTGACACAAGAAAGAGTCATGTGACACAAGATAATCATGTGACACAAGAGAGAGTCATGTGACACAAGAGAGTCATGTGACACACTAGAGAGTCATGTGACACAAGAGAGTTGTGACACAAGAGAGAGTCATGTGACACAAGATAATCATGTGACACAAGAAAGAGTCATGTGACACAAGAGAGTCATGTGACACAAGAGAGAGTCATGTGACACAAGAGAGTCATGTGACACAAGAGAGAGTCATGTGACACAAGAGAGTCATGTGACACACTAGAGAGTCATGTGACACAAGAGAGTCATGTGACACAAAAGAGAGTCATGTGACACAAGAGAGTTGTGACACAAGAGAGAGTCATGTGACACAAGAGAGAGTCATGTGACAAAAGAGAGTCATGTGACACAAGAGAGAGTCATGTGACACAAGAGAGTCATGTGACACAAGAGTCATGTGACACAAAAGAGAGTCATGTGACACAAAAGAGAGTCATGTGACACAAGAGAGAGTCATGTGACACAAGAGAGTCATGTGACACACTAGAGAGTCATGTGACACAAAAGAGAGTCATGTGACACAAAAGAGAGTCATGTGACTTAATTAAACTCATTCATAATGTACGACTTTGTCACAAAAGCTGTCATTGAAGGTCATCAAGTTAAAGGTCTTCAGCTCCAACACTCATCACTGCAGACTGTGTTCGATGCTCTTCACCTGCTGCTGTGACTCATCATCAGGTTTGTAGCAGCAGACGTGACTGTGAATATGTTGAAGCTCCTCTGTGTGTGTGTGTGTGTCAGTGATCTGTGTGTGAACCTGTGCGTGCTTGTGTATGTTTGCATGTTGTGTGCTTGAGTGTGTGTTACGCATGTGTGTGACACTGTGACCGTCTTTGTGTGTGTTTCTCTGTGCATGTTGTGTTTGTCTGTGTGTGTGCTTGAGTGTGCGTTACGCATTTTGTGTTTGTCTGCTTGTGTGCCTGTATGTGTCACTGTGACCGTCTTTGTGTGTGTCGTTGTGTGTATGTTGTGTTTGTCTTTGTAAGTGCTTGAGTGTGTGTTACGCATGTGTGTTTGTCTGCTTGTGTGCCTGTGTGTGACACTGTGACCGTCTTTGTGTGTATGTTGTGTTTGTCTGTGTATGTGCTTAATTGTGTGTTACGCATGTTGTGTTTGTCTGCTTGTGTGCCTGTGTCCCTGTGTGTGACACTGTGACTGTCTTGTGTGTGTTTTTGTGTGCATGTTGTGTTTGTCAGTGTACGTACTTAATTGTGTGTTACGCATGTTGTGTTTGTCTGCTTGTGTGCCTGTGTGTGACACTGGGACCGCCTTTGTGTGCATGTTGTGTTTGTCTGTGCTTGAGTGTGTGTTACGCATGTTGTGTTTGTCTGCTTGTATGCCTGTGTGTGACACTGTGGCCGTCTTTGTGTGTATGTTGTGTTTGTCTGTGTATGTGCTTGAGTGTGTGTTACGCATATGTTTGAGTGCGTGTGTGTTTAGGCGCGTGTGCACGTGCGTGTGCACGTGTGTGTTTGCAGGGACAAATCAAAGTCTACTCCTGAGGCTGCAGAGTCACCGCCTGACGAAGTGTGTGTTTGTTGTGTGTTTCAGGACAAGAAGTCGTCCGAGGATTAAAGAGACGCGTCTGATTAAACGACAACATAATCTCGGTTAATGACTCGACACACGGCTTAAACATTTGATTATAACCTGTCAGCTGTTGGTTACTTATCGAACACTTAGTTAGTGATGACTACGACACAACAACACTTACACAAACAACAATACAAAATTAACAAAGACGTTTCCTCCTTTTCCGGGAACAGATTTGAATATCAAAGCAGATCAGCTGTGAAGAAATGTTTATTTAAAATTTAATTTGAGGGAAAATTAACTATAATTTAATTATAAATGATTGATTTTTATATAAATAATTTTATTTTTTATAGAATTAACTTAAGCAAACGTATGGTATTTGGTGTAAAGTACATTTTATTAATGTGTTTTTTCACTCACCATCTTTTTGTTCATAGATCTAATCAAAAGTAAACGCCCTAAAACGACTGCAGTCTGAGTGAAAACATTCCTGTGTTTTCTTTGTGAACACATTCCTCACCTCGTCAGCAGGTTCACTGACACATAGGTGTGTAAATACCTTCGCGACTCTCAAGGGCTCGTGGTTTCCAAGAGTTCAACCTTTTATAGCGCTTTTCTTTTAGAGGAGAAGAAAAAAAAGAAGGTTGACGTGTATAACTGTGTGACATCTAGTGGAGGGTTGGCAGATTGCTCAACGACAAGGGTCTGTTTGTTCACCTGACTCACCGGTGAGTTACAAATATAATGAATAAAAGTTAGTTTTTTTTTAAAATTTTGACCTGTGATATAATGACACACAGAGTCAAACAATAACAAAAATGTAAACTCCAGAATGCACTGCATCAACTCTAGCTTTTGAAACAGTTACATATAATATTATATATATATATTCAAATATATTCACTCAAGTATGCATCTATGACAGTAACCTTTTGACCAATTAAAACTGTAAATAAAGAAAACATATTTGAAAAAATGCAATAAAAAAATATTTTAAATGCTTTTTGAAACTAAAAAATGCATTATTTGTTTTTCGACAGCTTTTTCAAACGCTCTAAGACACAGGGATTAATTAAAACAGTTAAAAGACCTTTTTGAGAAAAGAGGAAAATGAAATATTGGATCAAACATTTTAGTTACGGACATAAGATTAATGTGAAAATGTGTAGTTTTTCTTTTAATAAAAAAATAAGATAATGTAAAAAAGACATCATTTTTTAGTTACAGACACAAGTATATTGATTAAAACACACTGTAAATATTGGTAAATGTTATTGTTAGAGACACAGGAATAATATCTAAATGGTAAAACAATGATTTGCAGACGCAATAATGATATAAAAATGGACAAATGTTTTTGCTACTGAAACAAGATGAATGTGAATATGGGAAGTTTTTTATTAATATAACAAAAAGATAATGTAAAAATACGCACAATTATTAAGTATGAGATGCAATAACATTGTAAAAAATGGTAAAAGTGTTTGTTACTGACACGAGAACAATGTGAATATGGGTAAAATAAATGTGTTACAGACACAATGATAATATTAAAACAGGATATTTTTTTTATTTTTTATAAAACAAAAAGATAGAAGAGAAAGAAAGGCACATTTTTTTTGTTTACAGACAAAACATTTTTTTAAATTGGTAGTTTTTCAATAAAACAATAAAGAAAAAAGTAGAAATATGCACAATTATTTAGTTACGGACAAAATAATACTATTCAAATAATAATAATAATAAAAATTGTTGTTAATTTATTTTGCTAAAGACACAAGAATAATATAAAAACAGGATTTTAATTTTATTTACAGACACAATAACAATGTAAAAAGGTTACAAACACAGGGATAACTAACTAACATCAGCTCCGTCAACTGAGTCGGAGCCGAGCGTCGACGACAGAAGAACAGAACTCTTGTTATCCTTTCAGAGGAAAACACTGAGTCCACAGTGACGTCCGGACCAGGAGAAGATTTGGGCTGAAACTGAGACTCTGACCACACAGACGAGTCTGTATCGACGCACAATAGACACACACAGACAGTCCAGGTACGACAGACACAATCTTTGAAAACATCACAGACATCTGTGACAAAAGAACCACAGATTACATTGTAGAGAAGGTTTCTATCAGTGTGGGAACTGTTTCATAATAATAGTCACCTGGATCGAGTTGTACATGAAGTTATCAAAGACTTTGTTGCTGTATTAAAAAAAAATCTAAAAAGTTTTGCCAATATACAAATATATAAATAAACATAATGATAATTAGTGTGAAAGAGAATCATCAATGTAAAGAAAACCAACCTTTTTAAAATTACATTTCCTTTAAGATTTGACATTTATAACGATTTATGACGAAGGATTATATAAATATTTTTTATTTGAAAACCAAATAACCCCAAGAAAAAGAGGGGGAGGAGAGAAGACAGAAAGTCCAGGTGGATTATGATGAAAATATTGACATGCCTCCTTATTTAATATTTTATTAATATACTATAAGTTTAATTGAAATATGAGTTATTTTAATTTTCAAGGCAGTCTTATGTCTGCCTTTGTGCCCCCTTACAATTAACAAAAGGATCTGGAATTCTGTAAATTTAAAATATATATATATATATTATTAAAGTTCATGGAAATTCAGTCATGTTAGAAATTTCCTGGGGGTCTTCTTTCCGCCCCCTTACAATAAAAACAAAACATATGGTTGGAATATATTCAATTTATTTACAAACTTTGATATATTGCAATTTTAATGTGTGTAAGAAAGAAACTGGAATTCTGTGAGTTTCCGTGACTTGGTATGTGATACACATGGTTTGAATTTTATCAACACTGACATATTTAAGTTGTCATGGGGGTCTTCTGCCCCCCTTTCTTCCCACCTTACAGTTAAAAAAAACCCACTGAAATCATAGAAATATCCCTCACTTTGTATGTGATACACACGCTTTGAATTTCATCAAAATTTTGACCAACTAGAATTTTAAAGGGGGTCTCCCGCCCCCTTACAATTCAAAAAAATGAACTGAAATCTTTCGTATGTAACACACATGGTCAAGATTTCAAAAATCTGATATATTGCAATTTTAATGGGGGTCTTCTGTCCCCCTTACCGCCCCCTTCAAATTAACAAAAGGAGCTGTAATAGGTAAATGTCCATAATGTAGTATTTTATACATTTTGTTAAAATTTCATGAAGAGACCTTGACATATTTCAAAATTTTGACTAAATATAATTGTCATGGGGGTCTTCTGCCCCCCCTTTCTTCCCCCTTAGAGTTAAAAAAAAACCTACTGAAATCATATAAATATCCCTCACTTGGTATGTGATACACATGCTTTGAATTTCATCAAAATTTTGACCAACTAGAATTTTAAAGGGGGTCTCCCGCCCCCTTACAATTCAAAAAAATGAACTGAAATCTTAGAAATCTCTCTTACTTCGTATGTAACACACATGGTCAAGATTTCAAAAAATCTGATATATTGCAATTTTAATGGGGGTCTAATGTCCCCCTTAACGCCCCCTTCAAATTAACAAAAGGAGCTGTAAATAGGTAAATGTCCATAATGTAGTATATTATACATTTGGTTAAAATTTCATGAAGAGACCTTGACATATTTCAAAATTTTGACTAAATATAATTTAATGGGGGTCTTCTGTCCCCCTTAACGCCCCCTTGAAATTAACAAAAGGAGCTGTAAATAGGTAAATGTCCACAATGTAGTATTTTATAAATTTGGTTAAAATTTCATCAAGAGACCTTGACATATTTCAAAATTTTGACTAAGTATAATTTAATGGGGGTCTTCTGTCCCCCTTAACGCCCCCTTGAAATTAACAAAAGGAGCTGGAAATAGGTAAATGTCCATAATGTAGTATATTATACATTTGGTTAAAATTTCATGAAGAGACCTTGACATATTTCAAAATTTTGACTAAATATAATTTAATGGGGGTCTTCTGTCCCCCTTAACGCCCCCTTGAAATTAACAAAAGGAGCTGGAAATAGGTAAATGTCCATAATGTAGTATTTTATAAATTTGGTTAAAATTTCATCAAGACCTTGACTGATTTTGACTAAATATAATTGTCATGGGGGTCTTCTGCCCCCCTATTGTTACCCCTTAGTATAAAAAAAAAATCAGTATTAGAATCGTTAACGGGGGTCCCCCCTGACCTGATGGAGTTGCCCCCCACCCCCCATCTTCACTGATAGGTCTATTGTGGAAGATAATTTCTCGTTCTGTGATGAACTTGGACTCAGAGTCGTCATCAAGTATCAAAACAATAAACCAAACGAGACAAACCCGTCAGAGTAAATCAAACACAGCTCGACGAGACCGTCTGTGTCGAGACCCTCACGGTTACAAGCGTGTCTGTGGTTTCTTTCACCGTCCTCTGATGTGTCTTCACATCAGAAGACAATGGCTTCTCTTCACGGGAAACGCATGAAAAAAGACAAAAAAATAAACGGTCTTTCCTCCCGACGAGAAGAACACATTCGCTGTCGTCGTTCCACAGAGTTACGGCGACGAGACGCTGAGAGAAAGGAAAATAAAAGGCTCTTCCCAAAGGGCCGGGTTTGTGGAACACTGGCTGGGAAGGAAGATAAGGGAAGGATTACGACTTCAACACATCAGGGTCATCGACACGATCCAGATAAAGCGTCGAGTTAAAAGAGTTCTTCGCCTCGACGCTCCGATCCGTCCGAGGAGAATCCATCGCAGTGAGCGACACCTGGACATCGAGTGTGTATCAGTTCCATCCAGATAACGCTGTGCAAATATATATATATTTATATCATGTGATATATGTATAAACGTATATTTGTAAATATAAATATGATAAAACACCATGAATAATTTCATGTCAATTGAGAAAAACATATATATATACATATATATATTGTATATATTTACATAAATATATATATATAAACAAACACACACACAAATATATATATATATATATATATATATATATATATATATATATATATATATATATAATTTTTGAGGCCCAGGGGCCATTTGTCTACGTGTTTGTTTGTGTCAACTTCAAAATGTCAAAGATATTTTGTTTAAAAATGTATAGTATAGTAAATTATTTTCATTTCATTAAATAGTTTCACAATACAGGAATAATATGTCAAAATATTCTCCACCAGGGACTAAAGTTATTATTACCCTCTGTCTGTTCGCAAAGTAGCTTAAAAAAATATATATAATAATTATCTATAAACCAGTTAAAAAACAGGTGATTAAATTTAGAAAAAAAATCACATTATGGTAGAACGATATTTGCAGTGTGAGTTTGTGTGTGTGTGTGTGTGTGTGTGTGTGTGATACATTTTATATTTCGTATATACCACTGCCCATCCCCATGAACTCTTTTCTATAATATTTCAAATGCTAAAAAGGGTATTTCATTGTACACCATTACTTAGTATGTGATACATATAGTTTAAATTTGATAGAAACTCAGTCATGTTAGAGATTTCATGGGGGTCTTCTTCTTCCCTTTTCGCCCCCTTACAATAAAAAAAACCCAAAATGAAACTCTGAAAATGTCCATGACTTGGTAAGTGATAAACATGGTTTGAATCTGTTCAATTTATTTACAAACTTTGACGTATTGCAATTTTAATGGGTGTCTTCTGCTCCCCTTATCACCCCCTTGCAATTAACGAAAGGAACTGAAATTCTGTAAAGTTTCCATTATTTAGTTTGCCACAAATATACTTTAAATTTCATGAAAATTCAGTCATTTTAGAAATGTCATGGGGGTATTTCCGCCCCCTTGCAATTAAGAAAAGAAAATGGAATTCAGTGACTTTCCCTGACTTGATATTTGATACACATGGTTTGAATTTCATCAACACTGACATATTTAAGTTATCATGGGGAATTTCATCAGAATTTGTACCAATGAGAATTTTAAAGGGGGTCTTCCGCCCCCTTAAATTTAACTAAAATCTTGGGAATCTGTTACTTACTATATTATACACATGGTCAAGATTTCATCAAATATCATAGTAATGTGCTAATGGGTCGTTTTTTTCCCCTTAATCTTTTCTTTTGCTCTTCTAGGATGTTTTATTAATGGCTAATTATCTGCTGTAGTTATTATATAATGCATGACGGACACTCAGCTAGTGAGTGATGTGTTCAGAGCCTCTTTCCTGAGGAAGCCATGGAAACCATAATGACTTCTGTCTCGTCAAGTGAACGCAGAGACACCAACACTTGAACAACTGCTGAGTCAGCAGAAGGCAACTTGCACAGCGTCCTATAATAAGATGGACGGTTAAAAAAAAAGAAAGAAATGTGAGACACTACAAATAAATGATTGTCAAAATACAAACAAACAATAAAATTAGTGCCAAGATTGAAATATTTTTCAAATACATTTATTTGAAAAAAAAAACCCCAACAAAAATACACCTTAAACAATTATTGAAGAGCCAACAACGTAATAAAAAGGTTTTAAATAAAATCCTAGACATTATATCAATGTTTTTAATTTTTTTTATTTTTATTAATACATATTTTCACAGAAATATAGTACATTTACAAATATTAGTACAATTTTCATCAAAAGTAAAACAATTTTTAATGAGAAGAGCAGTACAAGTAAAATATAAACCAAAAATAGTATATATATATATATATCTTGACTTTTGTTTTCACTGTTTCGGGTCACAATGACCCTGCGATAACATAAGGGATACCACAAACACATTTGTTTTCAGGCCTTCAGGTCACAATGACCCTGAGATAACACAAGGGATACTACAAACAGACTTGTGTTCAGTATTTCGGGTCACCTTGACCCAAAGACAAGACAAGGGATACCACAAACACATTTTTTTCAGTCCTTCGGGTCACCTTGACACAGAGACAACAGAAAGGATACCAAAAACCCATTTATTTTCGGGCATTCCGGTCACCATGATCGATGGACAACACAAGGGTTAAAATTCACTATCACTATATTATCCCCTATTCTTGGACTTTGGTATTTGAACCAAAACTACTACAAGGTATTTTTAGTACATTTTTAAAAAACAAGTCACTCTGTGACTTTAAGGGCATCGAGTACTTTTCCTCAGTAGTATTTGTTTGTACCTGCAGTGACGAGAAACTCCCACATTCCATCAGTCACTGAGAAAAGGTGTATTTCAAGGAGTGGTTTCAGCAACACTTTATTCTTTTATCTTTTCTTTTCAGTTTATAGTCGTTATTCATCCATGTTTGATTCAACAACAACAACAACAACAACAACACATCGATGAAGAATAAAGTTATTATTTCCTTTTCGTTCTTTCAAAACTAATTCGCGTCAAAGTTTCCTGCAGTCACTTCCTGAAACACCTGTTTGTCAGGTAGGATCATCCGCTCCACACTCTGAGTCATCAGAAAAACACACACCATGGACGGAGATTTACTCTGAGTTTCAGGCTATTTTTGGAGGGGTTTTATATTTGCTCATCTCCGGGGGGTCTTTTTTTTCTGGGGGTCTCTCGTGTAAAATGCGAGCGTTCAGGAGGACGTGTGGCGTTCACGTGTCGCTGCTGCTGAGCTGGCTCTGCTGCTGGGGTGAGTAAACAGGCCAACAACATGCACTGGAAATGTAACTTTATTGGGTTTTAATGGCTGTAAAAACTCCTTTAAACTAACTCTTAGTAAATCCAAACGAAACTCACTCGTTTTATGTTGTTTTTTAGTCGTTTTTCTTTCGTCTGTGGAAGTCCAGGAATTATCCACGTCCTGTGTGAAAAAATACTTCCATTTTAGTTTCTTGACTCTCTCTCTCTCTCTCACCCTCTATTTATAGTCATTCAGCACATTTAGTTGAGATAAATATACTAAAAATAACTATTTAATCCACACAAATGGCTTGTTTTTTTATTCCATAATTCAGCGTTTAGTGTCGCAACTAAGTGCCAGTGAACGCACCATCGCCAAATCCTTCATGCAAATATTTAATTAGAAAAAAAAAAATTCTCTCGGATTTAAAGTCGTAAATCCTCGTTAGACTCTAGAGTTTATCTATGAATGAAATTTATGAGCAGAACCTTTTCAACTGTTGTGTAACTGTCCAGGAATTATTAACAGATAGATTCACGTGCGGGAGGTTTTTTTTTTACGGTGAGTTTTAAACGCTTAGAATATTAGTTTGGTTTTGGATCATATTGTGGAGATGATTTAGGAAATAAAATGATCCGCTTGAGTGGTTGAATAAAAGGAAAATGATCTTTCAACTCTTGTTTTCAAACTAGAAATCAGTCACGTGTGTGTGTGTATCTAGATGTGTGTGTGGGGGTGTGTGTGTCTGTGTGTGAGTGTGTATCTGATCTTGAATTTTTTTTTTGTTTAAAAAATTGCGTTAAAATGGCAAAATAAACTTTAAATCTTTCAGCAAAAGATATGACCTCGATAAGGTCCAGAGAAAAGGGGGCAGGAGACCCCCATGAAAATTCAAATATGTAATTTTTTTGGAAGAAATATAATATGAATATATATAATGTCGAATTTATAATGTGAGAATTTCAAAAATGTCAGCTCCTTTAGGGGGCGTAAAGGGGGAAAGAAGATTACGTCAGAACACAAACTATGAATAAAAGAGCATCAACGATGAAAAAACGACTTAATAAACGTTGTAAACTAATCAAATCTACTGCAATATTGATGAAACGCTTTTTAGTGTTAAATAATTCATGCAAAGAAACTGATGTTTTAGTAAGATCAGAGTTTTTTTTCAAAGTGATATCAAATATATAATCTCTGTTTGCAACTTGACTTTTTCTTAACCCTTGTATGTAATATTTATATAGAGCTTTTCTAGACCAGGGTCACAAAGCGCTTAAAGAATCAAAACAATACCTGATTAAATATATACTTAAAAGGTCAAGATAATACTGAGACAAACACAGGAGTCTCAGAAAATCAGGAAAAGCTCAAATAAAAGTGTCTTCAGATGTTTCTTGAAGGAGTCAGTAGATCATCAAACACAGATGTTTCTTGAAGGAGTCAGTAGATCATCAAACACAGAGATGTTTCTTGAAGGAGTCAGTAGATCATCAAACACAGATGTTTCTTGAAGGAGTCAGTAGATCATCAAACACAGATGTTTCTTGAAGGAGTCAGTAGATCATCAAACACAGATGTTTCTTGAAGGAGTCAGTAGATCATCAAACACAGAGATGTTTCTTGAAGGAGTCAGTAGATCATCAAACACAGATGTTTATTGAAGGAGTCAGTAGATCATCAAACACAGATGTTTCTTGAAGGAGTCAGTAGATCATCAAACACAGATGTTTCTTGAAGGAGTCAGTAGATCATCAAACACAGATGTTTCTTGAAGGAGTCAGTAGATCATCAAACACATATGTTTCTTGAAGGAGTCAGTAGATCATCAAACACAGATGTTTCTTGAAGGAGTCAGTAGATCATCAAACACAGAGATGTTTCTTGAAGGAGTCAGTAGATCATCAAACACAGATGTTTCTTGAAGGAGTCAGTAGATCATCAAACACAGAGATGTTTCTTGAAGGAGTCAGTAGATCATCAAACACAGATATGTTTCTTGAAGGAGTCAGTAGATCATCAAACACAGAGATGTTTCTTGAAGGAGTCAGTAGATCATCAAACACAGATATGTTTCTTGAAGGAGTCAGTAGATCATCAAACACAGATGTTTCTTGAAGGAGTCAGTAGATCATCAAACACAGATGTTTCTTGAAGGAGTCAGTAGATCATCAAACACAGAGATGTTTCTTGAAGGAGTCAGTAGATCATCAAACACAGATGTTTCTTGAAGGAGTCAGTAGATCATCAAACACAGATGTTTCTTGAAGGAGTCAGTAGATCATCAAACACAGATGTTTCTGGAAGGAGTCAGTAGATCATCAAACACAGATGTTTCTTGAAGGAGTCAGTAGATCATCAAACACAGATGTTTCTTGAAGGAGTCAGTAGATCATCAAACACAGAGATGTTTCTTGAAGGAGTCAGTAGATCATCAAACACAGATGTTTATTGAAGGAGTCAGTAGATCATCAAACACAGATGTTTCTTGAAGGAGTCAGTAGATCATCAAACACAGATGTTTCTTGAAGGAGTCAGTAGATCATCAAACACAGATGTTTCTTGAAGGAGTCAGTAGATCATCAAACACATATGTTTCTTGAAGGAGTCAGTAGATCATCAAACACAGATGTTTCTTGAAGGAGTCAGTAGATCATCAAACACAGAGATGTTTCTTGAAGGAGTCAGTAGATCATCAAACACAGATGTTTCTTGAAGGAGTCAGTAGATCATCAAACACAGAGATGTTTCTTGAAGGAGTCAGTAGATCATCAAACACAGATATGTTTCTTGAAGGAGTCAGTAGATCATCAAACACAGAGATGTTTCTTGAAGGAGTCAGTAGATCATCAAACACAGATGTTTCTTGAAGGAGTCAGTAGATCATCAAACACAGAGATGGTTCCAAAGCTTAGGAGCAACAGTTTGGAAGGATTTCTCTCCTCTGGTCCTGAAGTTCAGGAACCATCAGTAGGTTCTGATCCACAGACCTCAGAGCCCGAGCTGGGTTGTAAGTCTGGATCAGATCACTGATGGAAGGTCTGACCATGAATAGAACTGAAAGTAAGAACCAGAATTTTAAAGTTGATCCTGAAAGAAACTGGCAGCCAGTGAAGAGTTTTAAGGAGAAATGTGAGTTCTTCTACTAGAGCAGGTCGTGATTCTCGCTGCAGAGTTTTGTATCAACTGCAGACTTGTGATATCTCAGGGTCAAGGTGACCCGAAAGACCTTAAAACAAATGTTTCTTACGAGGGTTAAAACAACTTAATGAAGCCAATTTTTCTTTATATAAATCAAATCTACCATCATTAATAATAAAAAAATAATAAAAAAACGTTTTTTCTCAACTTTTCTATTTGTTGGATTAATAGAGTGAGAGAATCAATTTAAAACATATAATTATAGAGATCATTTTTTTAAATTAAATGTTTTGATTTTCTTTTAGGTCAACAATAATTATTTGTTCAATTAAATAGTTTTTAGTTTATTTTGTGTCCTTCCAAATGTCTACCTTCTTGTTGTCGGTGTCGCTGAGTAAATGTGTTGTTTGATTTTTGTTGTTTTTTCCAGCTCCATCCATTGTCTCCTGCATCAAAGTCAACACGCCGCCAGAACTCCATGCATCTAACGGGGACGCCGTCAAATTGTCCTGCACTTTCACCTCCACCAGCCCCCCCACCAGCAAGATGACCATCGACTGGTCCTACAGGCCTCAGAGCGGAGGACCGCCGCTGAACGTGAGTGTGCAGGAGTCAAACTCACTTGTATATCTGACCAGATGATTTAGTAAGTAAGTCATTTTTATTTGTATAGCGCTTTTCCAGACCAGGGTCACAAAGCGCTTAAACAACCAAAACAATATTCAATAAAGTATATACTTTAAAGATCAAGATAAAACTGAGAACACAACAGGAGTTCCAGAAAATCAAGGAAAACCCTTAGCAAATAAAAACGTCTTAAGATGTTTCTTGAAGGAGTCAGTAGATCCATCAAGTGCAAAGAGAGAGGAAGATCGTTCCAAAGCTTAGGAGCAACAGTCTGGAAGGATTTCTCTCCTCTGGTCCTGAGCCGTGTTCAGGAACCATCAGTAGATCCTGATCCACAGACCTCAGAGCCCGAGCTGGGGTGTAAGGCTGGATCAGATCAGTGATGCAAGGAGGAGCCTGACCATGAATTGATCTGAAAGTAAGAACCAGAATTTTAAAGTTGATCCTGAAAGAAACTGGCAGCCAGTGAAGAGTTTTAAGGATCAGAGAAATGTGAGTTCTCCTACTAGAGCAGGTCAGAATTCTCGCTGCAGAGTTCTGAATCAACTGCAGGCGAGACAGATCCTTCTTGTTAAGACATGAAAACAAACTGTTACAATAGTCCAGACGAGAAGAAACAAACGCATGGATTACAAGCTCCAGATCATGTTCCGACAACATTTCCCTAAGTTTAGAGATTTTTCTCAGTTGAAGGAAACAGTTTCTGGTCAGTTTTCTACAGTGTTGAACAAGAGACATGTCTTTATCAAATACAACACCCAGGTTTCTCAAAATAGTCTCTTAAACCAGGGTCCCAA
Organism: Callionymus lyra; assembly: GCF_982586985.1. Classification (NCBI taxonomy): domain Eukaryota; kingdom Metazoa; phylum Chordata; class Actinopteri; order Syngnathiformes; family Callionymidae; genus Callionymus; species Callionymus lyra. The sequence continues at coordinate 7,347,435 of NC_141824.1, forward strand.
ACCCTTTTTTTAATATTAGCATTATTTTCATGGATCAACCTTGAAATAAAAACGGTGAAAATAAAATTGCATGACCAGCGAAAAAACTAACATTAAGTGCATGAAAAATGTATTTCGCCGTAACGCTGAATCAGCAGGAGTTCTGGTTGGTTTCACATTAAGAGTTTCTGTTTTTGTGTTCGTTTTCATCACTTTCTTTAAAGTAAACTTTACTCAAACAAGTGCTTTGATGTACAACAAGTCACTGATCTGCTGATGGGGACCAAAGTCATACACTTTAACTAAAAATATACTGAAGGCATGTCCAAAAAGTAAGTAAGTAAGTAATTCTTATTTGTATAGTGCTTTTCTAGACCAGGGTCACAAAGCGCTTAAACAATCAAAACAATATTCAATAAAGTATATACTTTAAAGGTCAAGATAACACAGAGGCAAACACAGGCATTCCAGAAAATCAAGGAAAAGTCTGAACAAATAAAAACGTCTTAAGATGTTTCTTGAAGGAGTCAGTAGATCATCAAACACAGATGTTTCTTGAAGGAGTCAGTAGATCATCAAACACAGAGATGGTTCCAAAGCTTAGGAGCAACAGCCTGAAAAGATTTCTCTCCTCTGGTCCTGAACCGTGTTCAGGAACCATCAGTAGATTCTGATCCACAGACCTCAGAGCCCGAGCTGGGGTGTAAGGCTGGATCAGATCAGTGAAAAAGCATATTTAATTTTCAAAAAATCTCTGAATCTCAAAATAAACTTTAAATGTCATAAAAGCTAAAACTAGTGAAGGTCTGATGAAGCTTCATGAAACGGTGTCATTATGTTCAGAGTCCACTAGATGGCGTCTCTGCACTATTTTCCTTTTGTCTTGAACAACTGTTCTAATGAAACATCATTTTTAAACTGATGGCGCCACCTACTGACCTCTGAACAACATGAAACTGTTTCATGAAGCTTCATCAGTTCACCACAAGCTAAAACCCTGTTCATCAATAAAAACACCAAAGTGAAATACCGAGTCTAATATTTTTAATACTTTTTTTCTGTCTGTCAATGAGTTTCCCATTTTTGTTGAATTGATTGTTGGATGTTATTATTGTTATTTATTTAACTTCTGAATAAGTTAACTCTTCTGCATGATGTCACTTTTCCCATGAGGCCCCAGTGCTTTATTGCTTCTTCAAATGTGGCCCTCCTAGAGAAAAAGTTTGGACACCTAAATAAAAAGTTAGGAAAATGTTGACACAACACGATCTGGAACTATTGTAACATTTTGTTTTCATGTCTTAACAAGAAGGATCTGTCTCGCCTGCAGTTGATACAATAGTACAGAATTCTGATCCGCTCTAGTAGAAGAACTCACATTTCTCAGATCCTTAAAACTCTTCACTGGCTGCCAGTTCCTTTCAGGATCATCTTAAAATTCTGGTTCTTACTTTCAGATCTATTCATGGTCAGACCTTCCATCAGTGATCTGATCCAGACTTACACCCCAGCTCGGGCTCTGAGGTCTGTGGATCAGAATCTACTGATGGTTCCTCGCACACGCTTCAGGACCAGAGGAGAGAAATCCTTCCAGACTGTTGCTCCTAAGCTTTGGAACGATCTCTGTGTTTGATGATCTACTGACTCCTTCAAGAAACATCTGTGTTTGATGATCTACTGACTCCTTCAAGAAACATCTGTGTTTGATGATCTACTGACTCCTTCAAGAAACATCTGAAGACACTTTTATTCGTGCAGGATGTTCCTCGATTTTCTGAGACTCCTGTGTCTGTCTCGGTGTTATCTTGACCTTTAAAGTATATATTTTATTGAGTATTCTTTTAATTGTTTAAGCGCTTAAACACATAAATATCCTTGTTCTGTTTTTTTTATAAAACGGTTACTACGAAAAACCCACAAACAGAAATCTTGGCCGAGGGTTTTGTCGACCTTGTTTCAAACATTTAGTTCACTCTGCATCCAACATGCTCGATATCAAGAAATAGAAATCTGAAAGTACAAATAACGATCCACCGTACGATGCTTCGTCTTCATACGACTTGTAATCTCAACTAAACCTCCGTCGGTGACTCCACCGTGACCCTCTGTGGTGGCATCGTTCTCCATGTTGGATCCATCACGGCACTCAGTCCTCTAACCCTCCACCGTCGGGTTCCTTGCGGCCGCTCGGCTAAAACGCACCGCATCATTTTAAGGAGTTCCATTTGGAGTTGAAGATTCCCATCAATCGTGGTTGCGTGTAATTGCATTAGTTGCCCCTTCGGAATCTATAGTGTGGTAGTTTGAAACCCTATATGGCATCATTTCCTATAGGAGCACTTTAGAGTTAAGTGAAGCCTAATGTCTTGTGGCTTCTCTGATACCGAGTGCTGTTGGTTTGGCCATTAAGATGAAGATGCTTGTTAAGGTATGTTGGAAGATTGATGTCGCTCGTTGTGTGTCGGTTTTCGTCGACAGAAGTCGGCCAGAATCACGATTGTCGCTTCAGGTACGATGCAGCGAACGTCTAGCTTAACTCTGGGACAGTGGTTGGTCTGAAGTTTGGATAGAAGTTCAACTGAGTTTGGGTCATGAGTGAGGAGAGAATTCAGTTCTACATGAGTTAAATGTCTGAGGCGACTTGACTATACCTACATTTAGGGCTGCACGATGTTGGAAATAAGTGCGATATTCGATATTAATGCGATCAATTTCTATCCAACTATTGTTCAAATATTGTGCTCGTTTGAGACCTTGGCTCCTGCAGATGTTAAAAGGACCTACTTAGGAAAACAACATTTGAATTTAGGAAGAATAATTGTAATGCTAGTGTTATCTGGGAATATTCATACGTGAAGACATTGTTTCTGTATTTTAAAAAATGAGGAAGTCGGTTACGAATAGAAATCTTGACAAACCCACAAAAGAAGTAAGTCATTAAAGAGTGGATTATGGGCTTTTTAATTAAACAAAAGGAGCTTAAACGATGTAAATGATCCCATAATATTTAAAAGTATGTTTGTTGTTTTTTTTCAGTGAAATTAAATTTTCAGTAGGCTTTACAATCACGCATGTAGAGAAACGCTAAAGAAGTTTCGCAGCTTAGTATACTAAGAGAATTGGATTTGAGACACAGGAATTGTTCCTCCTGTCTATGGAAAAATGTGTAAATCAGTTACTAAAACAGAAATGACAACATCAATTAAGGCTGTGAACTGGTAAGAATCTGGCGATATGATACATACTGCGATATATTACTGTAGGAACATTGATATATATATATATATACAGTGTATATATATATATTAATAATATATATATATATATATATATATATATTAGAATATATATATATATATAAAGAATTGAATTGTTCAAAAACCATGATCCTTAACATCAGCCATATTGGATGCACACGAGTTGCAGTCAGACGTAGAGGAAAATCATTAACTAAAGATTCTTGTGGAGGAAGATAAGCTGATCCACGTGTCCAGATTCCATTTTACATGGAATCGTATGGATCTTATCGATGATTCTAAAATGAGTCCAAACATCTGTTTAAAAGCTTCTGGTGTTTCCTTTCTTTTCCACTCATTGCTGTCGTTTTTTTGTTGCTACTTTGGCACAGAGGAAAATGACGAATGTTGCCAACTAGTGGCCAGAGGTTTAATTGCAGCGCACACATTAATAAAAACTGTAAATACTTGAATGTTAATTAGAAATAATAAAAAAAAATCGAATGATTGTCTTTTAAACATACACTATTGAAATATAAACCATATATTAATTATGAATTCAAATTTAAAATAAAAAAACATTCTTTAATGGTATAGGTTCAGTATTAGGGAAAACAAATATCGCGGTTGCATCTTTGTATCAATATTTTCTTAAACCCCTACTTACAATTGACGAATGGAGCTTAAAAGATGTAAATCATCCTTAGTTAATAAGTAAGTAAGTAATATTTGTAGAGAGCTTTTCCAGACCAGGGTCACAAAGCGCTTAAACAATCAAAACAATAAAATATATACTTAAAGGTCAAGCTAACACTGAGACAAACACAAGAGTCTCAGAGAATCAAGAAAAAGCACGAATAAAAGTGTCTTGAGATGTTTCTTGAAGGAGTCAGTATATCATCAAACACAGATGTTTCTTGAAGGAGTCAGTAGATCATCAAACACAGATGTTTCTTGAAGGAGTCAGTAGATCATCAAACACAGATGTTTCTTGAAGGAGTCAGTAGATCATCAAACACAGATGTTTCTTGAAGGAGTCAGTAGATCATCAAACACAGATGTTTCTTGAAGGAGTCAGTAGATCATCAAACACAGATGTTTCTTGAAGGAGTCAGTAGATCATCAAACACAGATGTTTCTTGAAGGAGTCAGTAGATCATCAAACACAGAGATGTTTCTTGAAGGAGTCAGTAGATCATCAAACACAGATGTTTCTTGAAGGAGTCAGTAGATCATCAAACACACATGTTTCTTGAAGGAGTCAGTAGATCATCAAACACAGATGTTTCTTGAAGGAGTCAGTAGATCATCAAACACAGATGTTTCTTGAAGGAGTCAGTAGATCATCAAACACAGATGTTCCTTGAAGGAGTCAGTAGATCATCAAACACAGATGTTTCTTGAAGGAGTCAGTAGATCATCAAACACAGATGTTTCTTGAAGGAGTCAGTAGATCATCAAACACAGATGTTTCTTGAAGGAGTCAGTAGATCATCAAACACAGATGTTTCTTGAAGGAGTCAGTAGATCATCAAACACAGATGTTTCTTGAAGGAGTCAGTAGATCATCAAACACAGATGTTTCTTGAAGGAGTCAGTAGATCATCAAACACAGATGTTTCTTGAAGGAGTCAGTAGATCATCAAACACAGATGTTTCTTGAAGGAGTCAGTAGATCATCAAACACAGATGTTTCTTGAAGGAGTCAGTAGATCATCAAACACAGATGTTTCTTGAAGGAGTCAGTAGATCATCAAACACAGAGATGTTTCTTGAAGGAGTCAGTAGATCATCAAACACAGATGTTTCTTGAAGGAGTCAGTAGATCATCAAACACAGAGATGTTTCTTGAAGGAGTCAGTAGATCATCAAACACAGATGGTTCCAAAGCTTAGGAGCAACAGTCTGGAAGGATTTCTCTCCTCTGGTCCGGAAGTTCAGGAACCATCAGTAGATTCTGATCCACAGACCTCAGAGCCCGAGCTGGGGTGTAAGGCTGGATCAGATCACTGATGGAAGGTCTGACCATGAATAGATCTGAAAGTAAGAACCAGAATTTTAAAATGATCCTGAAAGAAACTGGGAGCCAGTGAAGAGATTTAAGGATCGGAAAAATGTGAGTTCTTCTACTAGAGCGGCTCAGAATTCTCGCTGCACTTATTTATTTTATATACATTAAATATTGTATAATTTCAGTGAAATTTCATTTTCAGGGGGGTCTTCTGCCCCCCTTGTGCCCCCTTCACCGACACCTGAGTAGTCTACATGCAGGACTAAACCACTATTTTATAATCATGACTGACATTGAAACATTGATGTTATTCCAAACACTTCAAATAACTGTCTTGAGCTCATGAAATCGCTTCAAACTCAAACGTTTCAAAATGGCGTTCACGTGGCAAACGCCTTCAGAATTAGTTTACCTTGAAATAAAGCGAACTAATTTGTATAAATTCTCATACGCCGGTTGAATCCGCAGCTTCGAGGATTGAGACGAATGTACTTCCCTCCCGTTATTAAGCACTGAAGTCACCAACGGTGGAGTTTCTCAATTTGATTTCTGAGCTTTCATTTACACTCCATCCAATTTCATTAGCTGCTTTATTGGCCAGCGTGCCCTCGCCCGTATATCACGCCGGGATAGGCCATGAATAAGCATGTGAGGAGCTCTGTCAAAAGTATAATTCTGCAGCTCAGGCTTTAGTGTCAATCTGTATCGCTGCGTTGCTTCAGTGGCTTGTATAATTACCTTTCGTCCTGATGAGAATTCAATCCAAATACTGTGCAGCCCAACACCAGTGGAAACTCTTTCATTGTCTTGGTTTAACATTTGAACTCCTGCTGATAAATGACTATTATATTTAATCATAATAATGACTTTCTGGTATTACGGTCCAAACTGGCAAAAAACCAGTTTGCTTTGGCAACACTTTCTGCGCTGGAATTGAAAAAGCACTGTTGAGATTAAATGTTTGTTTTTGAGACGCGGAGCGGCTCCGAGACTTGCCGAGTCCTCAGATGATCGGCGGGGAATGAGTAACACCGTCGGGTGATTTATCCCGGCGCTCACTCCGAACACTCCAGACAGTCGTAAAACCATAACGCTTCATCATGCGTTTGCATTCTTGTTTTAACTTTTATTGACGCGGCTCGACATGTTGACATTGTTATAAAAGTTAACCTTAATGACTTTGATAATCCTAAAATAAAATAATAAATTGACATTGATGAACATGTTGGTGCAGCCAATAGTTTGAATTTAAATGATTTATTATAATTTAAATTAAAATGATAGTTGTAACATATAATTTGTTTAACAAAAAAAATCTTGTCGTGCAGAATACAAATGTATTTATAAAAAACTACATTTTTTTTGTGAATAGTGATTTCATTGAACACTACAGATATTCAATTTAACTTATTTCTTCATGAAAAATAATCAAGAATTATTTTTATTTCTTTATAAATTTGTATTTTCTCACTTTAATGTACAAATCATTTATTTCATGTCATTATTTTTAATTAAATTATATATATTTCATTCATACTATTCTATACTGTCAACACAACAAGAAATGTCTGTTTGGTTTTCACAATACTGGCAAATTAACGCGTTTTGCTTCTGTTTCATTTGAAAAGTTTTAAAAGTATTTATATTAAAGAGCAAATCCTAAAATAATTTATATTTGACAGATAAGTAAGTAAGTAATATTTATTTATATAGTGCTTTTCCAGACCAGGTTCACAAAGCGCTTAAACAAACAAAACAATACTCAAAAAAGTACATACTTTAAAGATCAAGATAATACTGAGAACAACACAGGAGTTCCAGAAAATCAAGGAAAAGCCTGAAGCCTGAACTAATTATCAAATTAATACTTTAATTTGATAAATGGTTTTAGTTCAAAACACAAATAGAAAAACACAATCAAAACCTTTTAAATTATAATCAAGCAAAAGTCAAACATTCACCCATAAAAACTTTTAATAAAGTCAATTGAATTGTGATCAATGGAAGCATATTTTAGCATCTTTACTGCATTAATGATTTGACTATTTACAGCATTTAATAGTATTTTTCCTTTTTTGTCTCAGCATATTATTCTTCACAGCCTCTCAGACCAGTCACTGTGTAACTTGAGGATTAATGTTCGACCTCGACTGGTTAAGATAGAACTTATTATTTAGCATTAACTAGCCTGTGGACGGAACCAACATTTGCTAAAGGATCTTAGCAACACACACTTTAAAACTTGAGTCTACGAAACAAAAGGACATAATGGTAAAAGATTGTTGGTTTAAATCCCAGTTATTTTTGAGGGAAATCCAACTAGTGAGCATGATAAAAGTGGGGGTGAACTCATTTGTTTAATGGTTATTTCATCCCTGGGATTGTGCAACACAGATACTGCCGTACAGACGATACAGACGATAAAGATGACGACGCGCCTGTATCTCGATCGGCTTGTTGTGACTAACGGAGCCACACCCACGAGAAACCCTCGTCCGTCATCCGTTTTAAAACCAGTAACACACACCCAAGAAATGACAACAGCTTCAGTTACACAATGATTCAGAACGAAGATGTCAACATTTTCTTGAACGGTCAACTCTTTCTGTACGTTTCCACGTGTATATTATTTTCGAGCACAATTATACAATATAAATTGATCTTTTATTTAAATATATGTATTGATTTTGAGAACGATGCGTTATTTATTTAATAAAAAAAGGAGATGAGAGATAATTTTTGTTGAAAGGATAATGATTTTTAAACAATCCCAGGAGTTTTAACCACTTTTATTCTTCAAATACTTTATTTGATTTTAATGCCCTGCACAAATCTAAGTTCATTTTTTTTGGATTTATTTAATGATGAAAGAGGAAGAAAATCTCACAATAATTTAATTCAAAATCTTTTCTCTTTTAATTTCGCACGCTTTTATTGATCGTAGCTTAAATCTTTAAAGTCTTCCATCAATACCTGTGATATTAAACTGACAGAAACTGTGATTTTAGGTGTTCCATGTTTTCTTTCAAGTATGTTTGGAGTGACTTCTTAATTGGATAAATATTGTTTGAAGAAAACACATGAGGCTCTTATGACTGTCGTTCAGTAGATCAGATTTCAGGAGAATTTCCAAGGCTTTTTGACGCGACTAATATCTTTCTACATCTAAAAATTAACTGATTAAAGACGATCATTTTTAGGAATAATTAAACCGTTAACTGTGGATCTCATATCTGTCTTCGGAGCCCTCGGATCGGCGTGAACACAAGCGATAATTGGAAGTCGGAAAAGACGTTGGTGGTTGTATTTAAGGAGGGGAGGGAAAAAAAAAAGAAAAAAATCGATAATTTAATTTTGTCTGCTTTCAGCGTCCAGCCGCAGAGATGAGATCTTATCTGGCAATTAATCTAAAAAGCAATTTGATATTTGATCGCGGTCCTCATCCAAGAGCCGTTCCTCAGATGCAGGAACGTAACGATGCAGTTTTGATGACGGTGTAACTTTATTGTCGGAGGTATTTGCAGAAAACACGTTGATTTATGTCAAAACTAATGTCTCGTGACACAACGAGGTGGAATTAAAAAAAAAATGCCAGTCAAACGTTTTCCTCCGCGATCGCTCGATCACACGGAACAAGCATCTCTCTTCACTCAGCAAGAAGCCATATTGCCAAAAAGGGAATGTCCTGTCGCCATCTGTCCCGCCACCTGTTGAAGCCAGTTCCACGCCCGTGAATTGGGAGTTACTCCGAACAACATGAGTAGTTCTGCTCTTAATGGGAGGAGGCCGGCGGTGCTGATCCTCCTCTTAAGTAGGAACCTTTCTGTGTGTCAAATCAAGGTGGTGTAATGTTTATGTTGATATCTTGACATGTACAGATGTCAGGTTTTATTATAACGATGAGGAACATAGATTATCAAGGAAGGCGATAATCCAGAGAATTCCAATACTAGAAAGAATGATGATGAATGTCACGATCGGATTCGTACTTACTGTTACAGACGGTTTGGTAAATGTATATTTTGTTCAGCTCTCGTTTTAGGAGGCCAACAGTCTGTTGCCCCTCGTGTGATTAAGTTTAGTTAATTGACATAAATCTACAATTCTGGGATTAAAATGATTTGAATCCTAGTGTTATCTCTTGGTCAAGGTGACCCAGGAAACCCCAAAACAAATGTAATTCTGGGATTGATTTGAGGATGCATTAAACCCTCGTTTTATCACTTGGGTCAAGGTGACCCAGGGGCCCAAAAGGGCGTCTGAGGTATTCCTTCTGTTCAACTTGACCCGAAGATAAAATTAAGATTGAAGGTTCACCAATTTTCTTTTTCTAAACCTGTCATATGTTATAATTAATGAATTAAGGAGTATATCATGTTTAAAGCAGGGATGTCAACGTCTACTAGTGTCAACTGTTTCACGGATTTTAAATCAATTATCGTCTACACGTTTTTTTTGTTTTTTTTTCTTCTGCGTTTATTTATTATATATAAATATATAAACACGTCTGCAAGTGACTCTTAGATGCTGTTGACCAATGAGGAGCGTGTGTTTTGGTCATGTGATGAGTCTTTAAACTTTATTGACTCACAAGCTTTTATGACCGATTGATAAAAAAACAAGTACAACCATTATATGATAAACAAAAGTGTTAATTGTAAATTACCAAATGAATATAACATGACTTTTGTAGTATTATTACACGAGGCGCATTACTAGGGAGCCTCGTAGAGTAATACTAAGAGTAGTACTCGTCTGGAAAACGCTAACTAGCTTAATAGTTTACCAACATTTTCATCAAATAATTCATATGACTTATAAGGCGCAATTTTTATTTTTAAGAAAATTTAACGATTTTAAGTGAGGCTTATAGTCTGAAAAGTACTGAAAAATATCTGATTTATCTTTTACACTATATTGGCTATAATTTATTATTACTGGGTCTATGACAATAAAGCATTTATAACTCAACTACTGGAAGGGCTTTGCTGTAATGGGATAAAAAGGTGTTTGATTAGAGACAGAGCCCTCTAGTGGTTATATATCGCACCTGCATGTAACCGGTTACGCAGCCGTTACAAGCCTCTACTACACATGTAGAAAAATGTGTAAAATGTCGACCCCCGTAGTCTAAAGTATATTTAAATACAGTTTTTTTGTGATATCATACGCGTTCTTTGTCTACTTCTTTTAAATTGCATTTTTTTCATTAAGCATATTCTTTCAGCTGGATTGAGTCTAAAAGATGGAAACAAAGGTTCTGCGATCGGTCGAGGGAGATTATGTGTTTGATCTTCTGTCAACAAATGGTGTTTAATCCACTGTAATCGCTCTCTTGCACTCTTCCTGCTGCACAGTCGATTACAAGTTACCTTTTATTTGGCTTCTCTGACGCTCGGTTTGCAATAAGTTCGGCCCGAAAGCAGAGCTGGTGAGTTGACTGAAGCATTTGAAGTGGTTAATCCTCATTGATGGAGAGAAGAGAAGCAAGAGTGACAACAGTTTGTTTGTTTTCCTTCCAGCTGCAGATCCAACCATTAGGACTTTCTTATTATTGCATTTTATATCAATCTTTTTATTCATAAAGAATTTCTTTGTTGGGTTAACAACACCAGCAATACATCACGTTTTTGGATTCTGATTACTACATATATGCAGTTGTGAATGTACTAGTACTTTCAATGGATGAATAATGGAAATAATAATGTATTAAAAAAAGTAGAATGAAAATTAATTAATATCTGAGATTAATTACTCTTATTTTAATCTCATTTATGGTTGTGGCACATACAAAAAAATAGAATAAAAGTGTCTTCAAACAGATGCAGTATTTTGTATTTTTGTTACTGCCATTTTTGGTTTTCACCAGCAGGAATGGATATGTTTTCATTTCCTAACAAGAAGGATCTGTCTCGCCTGCAGTTCATACAAAACTCGAGAATTCTGACCCGCTCTAGTAGAAGAACTCACATTTCTCTGATCCTTAAAACTCTTCACTGGCTGCCAGTTTCTTTCAGGATCATTTTAAAATTCTGGTTCTTACTTTCAGATCTATTCATGGTCAGACCTTCCATCAGTGATCTGATCCAGACTTACACCCCAGCTCGGGCTCTGAGGTCTGTGGATCAGAATCTACTGATGGTTCCTGAACACGCTTCAGAACCAGAGGAGATAAATCCTTCCAGACTGTTGTTCCTAAGCTTTGGAACCATCTCTGTGTTTGTTGATCTACTGACTCCTTCAAGAAACATCTGTGTTTGATGATCTACTGACTCCTACAAGAAACATCTGTGTTTGATGATCTACTGACTCCTTCAAGAAACATCTGTGTTTGATGATCTACTGACTCCTTCAAGAAACATCTGTGTTTGATGATCTACTGACTCCTTCAAGAAACATCTATGTTTGATGATCTACTGACTCCTTCAAGAAACATCTGTGTTTGATGATCTACTGACTCCTTCAAGAAACATCTGTGTTTGATGATCTACTGACTCCTTCAAGAAACATCTGTGTTTGATGATCTACTGACTCCTTCAAGAAACATCTGTGTTTGATGATCTACTGACTCCTTCAAGAAAGATCTGTGTTTGATGATCTACTGACTCCTTCAAGAAACATTTGTGTTTGATGATCTACTGACTCCTTCAAGAAACATTTGTGTTTGATGATCTACTGACTCCTTCAAGAAACATCTCTGTGTTTGATGATCTACTGACTCCTTCAAGAAACATCTGTGTTTGATGATCTACTGACTCCTTCAAGAAACATCTGTGTTTGATGATCTACTGACTCCTTCAAGAAACATCTGTGTTTGATGATCTACTGACTCCTTCAAGAAACATCTGTGTTTGATGATCTACTGACTCCTTCAAGAAACATCTGAAGACACTTTTATTTGTTCAGGCTTTTCCTTGATTTTCTGAGACAATCCTTTATGTGTCTTGATATTTTAAGTTTATATTTTATTGGGTATTGTTTTTGATTTTAAGCGCTTTGTGACCCTGGTCTGGAAAAGTTCTCTACAAATATAAATTACTTACTTGCATATATTTTTGTGTTCTTTTGCCTAAAGCATTGAGAAATAAATATTAAATATAATTTCAATATAAAATGTTGTAAGTGAAACAAGTATTATACCAATCGTGTCCACTTCAGGATCTGATCATTGTTTTACCCCGACTGACAAATATTTTGACGAAACAGCTTAATTCATAATTTTTTTTAAAGAAAATGTAAGCTCTTTTGTTTACTGATATTGTGTTAATATGACATTCAATCGACAAATAAAAGTTATTGTATCCTTTTGACTGTTTTTTTCCCCCCCCTCTTTAGTTTTTCCACTTCTCCTCGCGGGCCTTCCATCAGCCGGACGGTCAGTTCCAGGGCCGCATCGAGTGGGAAGGAACTCCGGCGCGTGGCGACGCCTCCATCTCGCTGGTCAACGCCTCGCTGAGCGACAACGGCACGTTCACCTGCTCGGTCAGGAACCCCCCCGACGTGCACGGATCCCCCACTTCACACACCGTTCTCACCGTCACACCCAAGAGTGAGAATGTTTTAACCAAATATTCTGTTAAATGAATGATGGAATTCTTAACTGTTTTTTTCAATGTTAATTTACTTAAACGCCATTTTGTTTTTAGGTCTGTCTTCTTCGGTTTAGTTTTGAATACAAATGACAAATGACTTCCTTATCTTTAAGAAAAACATTTGCTTCTTCAAACGTGGACTCCTTAAATCATCCTGGCCTCGACGTCCCTAAAACCATCGCAGCTTTTCCCGGATTAGGTTTTTCCTCCCAATACAGTAAAGGGTGTCACAGGAAGTTTAAATTCCCACCGTCAGTCCCACTTTTTACAGAATTTTTTGAGGATAATCCGAACGTTTAGTTCAAGTTTGTGTAAGCCTGTTATGTTCAGCATGTTGACACACATTTTCTTCCGCGGCACAGAAATGCAGAGCAGGATTTTTGCCTCAGATATGATTTTATTAGCTTTAAGTTAAACGCTTTATCTGCGGAATATAAACGTCTTTGACCTACATTTCCTCGCCGACTTCAAACCACGCCGTGTTGAGCTTTAAAAACTGTTTTGAGGATAGACTGAGAAGAAGAAGAAGTAGGTGATTATTGGCACCGTTGGGAGTGAATTCATATAAAATGACTGTTTTATGAATTAATAATGGATTTAATTCGAAGCATCTTTCACAGCAGGACAGCGTACAGATTAAAAAAGGGAGAGTTGAGGTTGCAAAGGTAGAACTGGGTGTCGTCTGCATAGCAATGGAACCTGTCGTTAAATGCAGGTGTACAATGAAGAGAGAAGGGGGGGGGGGGGAATAGAACATTCTCATTAATATCATGTCATTATGTTGTTTTTTCCAAAAAAGTTTTAAAAATAAAAATTTGAATTTTACAACAGCCTTTTTTAATTATTTTATTTAAAAAACGGATACATTTTCCTTATTTTCTTGGATCCGATGGTAGGAAAATAAGTGTTGGTGGTTCATTGTCACTCATAATTAAATGAAAGACTTTAGTTGATACACAAATACAGATAAACGTCCTCGTGGTTGAGCGCTAGTGTGCTAATGAGATCAAGCTAATATGCTAAACGTTGTCTAGTTCACACCATAATTAACCAATAATTTTATATAACCAAAAAATAACCAATAAATAACCAAAAACAAATCAAAGTTTATCAGTTAATAAAGAGAAGTATTCCCTGCCGTCCACACAGTTTGGTTCTGCTCCAGGTTTCTGCCGCTATGTTAAAAGGACTTTTTTCTTGGTGTCGCTGGGACCTGTTTTAGTTTTTCTATCATTTGGTGTTATTTTAAACCGTCTTGAGATATCTCTGTTTTGATTCAACACTCAAAATAAAATAGTTTTATTTATGCTACATTAGGCTCCACCCGGGTAACAAGTCACATGACACCAACTGATTAATTAGAGGCAGCGATTACCAAAAAAAACCAGATGAATTTCGGATTGATTTTTTGCATCTTATTTAAATTGCTCTTTGACAAATCACCCCCTTCTGATCATTAATGAGTGACGGGTCTTTTTCTGGCCCTCAGCGCGGAGCATCCGTTTCTCCGACCTGGCCGTGCTGCTGGTCGGCATCCTCCTCCCGTCCGCCATCGTCACCCTCATCCTGATCGGGCGGATGCTGTGCCCCAAGAAACAGGACGGCCAATCAAAGTCCTACAGATCGCCGATAGAGGTCACAGAGGGGTGAGTGGATCTGATCGACCAATCGCCGCCGCGTTCCTCTCGGGAATAATAACGCCGTCCGGGAGGCTCTGACGGTTATAGATGTTTCCCTCGAAATGCTAATTTTATGATAGTTAAACAGGAATTAAGTTAAGGTATTACTTAAGCGGTCGCAGTGGACTTATTGAACTCTGTGGTGCATAACCGCTGTTGCTGGGCTCAGTACTGGTCCACGAGACATTTGTTGACGCGTCACAAAGATGGAAAATAATTTATTTAATATCTGTTTTATTGGTTAATACTCTCTGACATGTATTTACCGTATGTTTCAGACTATAAGGCCCACATTAAATCCTTTATTTCGTCTTAAAAAATCCAATGTGCATCTTATCATCTGGTTGTATTTAGAGAGTGTGATGAGTAATAAAGCGTAATTGCAACACAAAAATGAACAAATACTGTGGATGTTTGCACGTTAATTGTAAATTACAAATATTGAATTAATTTATTTTATAGACGCGAAATATGAACCATCTAAAGGACTATGATAAAAAAAAAAGTTTTAAAAGCCGAGCACAAACCAAAGAAATGTATAAATATCTGCTTGAGTCAACTGTATCCTCTAGTCCTCAGTCATCTCCGACCACTTAGGTTTAATTGCACTAAAAATAATGAACAAACACTGTGAATATTTGCATGTTTATTACAAATATAGAGTTATTTTATATCATAGACAAACCGAAAACCATGAACTAGCTATGATAAAAAATATGATAATTTGAAAGCCAAATGAAAAAACTAAACAAAATAAAACGCATCTTTGTATTTAAAATCAATACAGTATCATGAAGAATAACATAATTGCAATATTTAAGTGTATTGATATTTTCATACTTGTGTTGCTTCTATTATAATTCCCCCTGAAAAATACCTTTTTTTTTTATTTGCTTTCC